>NW_006256909.1:11167174-11202670 GCF_000478725.1 Eutrema salsugineum | reverse complement strand
CTTTTCAGAAGGAAGGTCATGGCTACTCATGAAAGCTCGAACATTGATATTACTGGAGAAGTTCTACAATGCCTTACACCATCTTCATGGCTAAATGACGAGGTACTACTGGTTCTTCATAAGATTCTGCTCGATTAAGAGCTCTTAAATAATAAATTTTTCGTTTGATGTGTTCTTCTTCTGTATTGTAGGTTATCAATGTCTACCTTGAACTACTCAAAGAAAGAGAAACTAGAGAGCCCAAGAAGTACTTGAAGTGTCATTTCTTCAATACCTTTTTCTACAAAAAGGTTTGTTTTCTTTTCTGTGCTCACATGGTTATCAAGAACAGTGGATATTTTTTTGCTCGTGTCAGTTTGTTAGTTTAGCTGCTACTTGTTTCCAGAAAAACGATAAGCACTATGTTCAAGAGATTTGTTTGCTAAGATTATTAATTATTTTGCCACGTTTCTCCCCTGTGGTACTCTTTTGTCTCTGGCTTCTATATCCAATGAGCACCCAACACAAGCTGTGGCCTTTTATATGTTGATAAATACCTCGTGGACATATGTTTGATCTCTCTAACGTTTTTTCCAGCTCGTAAGCGACTCCGGTTATAATTATAATGCTGTCAGGAGATGGACTACGCAGAGAAAGTTAGGATATGCCCTTATTGACTGTGACATGGTAATTTTTTTTGAGGAACCTGGATTTTTAGATTCTCTTGGTTAGTTTTAGAAATGTAGTCCAATATATTTATGTTTGAACCAGTCTTTGCTCTCTGCAGATATTTGTTCCCATTCACAGGGGTGTGCATTGGACTTTGGCAGTTATTAACAACAGGGATCACAAGTTCCTGTATCTCGATTCACTAAACGGAGTTGATTCTAGGATCTTAAATGCTCTGGTATAATTTTATTCCAACTCTCATTCTCTTTATTTAAGCTCGTTATGATGTATTGGAGTCATTAAAAGAGATCAGAGGCTATGGTAGCTAACGCAGCAACTGATATGTGCTTCAGGCAAAATACTTGACCGACGAAGCTAAGGAAAAAAGTGGAAAAAACATTGATGTTACTTCGTGGGACATGGAATTTGTTGAAGACCTTCCCCAACAACAAAATGGGTACGTAACTATTCTTGAACTTGCTATGTTTATGATTATGTGAAAGGAACTATCTTGTTTGAAATCACTCCTTGTAGAATCAGCTAGCTGTATTCCAATGTGGAATATGGCTTAGTTAAAGTATAAATTTCGTTTGAGATTGGTAGAGAGAAAATTATTCTATATGAATTATGATTATGGGAGCAACAAGCATATCTAGTCATAGTTTTCTGCTGGGATCATTTTCTTGAAACACAATCTGAATGGCCGGAATCAATCAAAACACTATGTGGTTATGCTCTTAGCTCATTGTTTTAATCCTCTGCTAACTATTATCTTCTTCTTTTTTCTTTTGCAATTTATATATTGCCAGGTATGACTGTGGAATGTTTATGCTTAAGTACATCGACTTTTTCAGTAGAGGCCTGGGGCTATGTTTCAACCAGGTAAGCAATTAGAATCCAGATCTCCTAAAATGCTTCTTCAAGGAATTGTAGTTAAATGAAGAGTAAACTGGTTGTCTGGAAAATTTGTTATGGAATTAGTAAATCACTTAACGCTGTTAATAACATTTGCATGTTCTACGATTTGATACAAAAACTGTTTCCGTCTTGTGTTACTTTGGTGCAGGAACACATGCCATACTTCCGGCTAAGAACGGCTAAAGAGATTCTGAGACTACGAGCTAACTAAAGCTGCTTGGGCTGTGTTTATTTTTCGTAACCGAAGATATATATAGTAATGAAAACCTGATCTTCGTGGGACTGTATTTTACACGAGTTGTTCAGTCAAACCGGTACGACCGCAGTTAAGAGCAAAAATTAGAAGTTAAGCCGGTTCAATTTTTTTGTTCTTCTGTTAACCGTAGCCAGTTCCACAATCAACTATTATAAGTTTATAACAGATAACGTCTTTGAAAGCAAAGGTTTTCATTATAGAAACGATCTGCTCTATACATTGTACACAAATGATACAAATGTACAACGAATACAACTTTCAATTAGAGCTGCTTCAATTAGAGTTCCACATAACTGTTATTATGGCAGTATAACTTTCAATTCACATTTCATTATCAGAGTTGTAGAAACATCGAATACAAATGTTGACAAGGACACAGAAAATCAAAACCCACCCCTCACAAGAGAACAGGAAAAAACAAACACATTCCCCAATTCACAAAAAACACGAGGAAGGAAGATTTGTGTGTATTAGAATTAAAAGATCACCTGACTGAAACCGAAAATAACACTTCATTCCCTTATCTAGCGCGGAACTCGCTTCCGGCTAAGTATCTCTTGTTCTTTCAGACGGTGTTGGAACCGAGCAAGACGGGCTTGGAGGCTAACGAGACCAGCTGCTTTACGGGACAACACAAAGCTCAGTTGTGTAACGTAGTTGTCAATCATGCTCCCTGGCCGATCCACCTCCGCTAGTAATTTCATTTCCTGGTCAAAACCCAAAATAAATGTTGAAAACAAACTACAAAACATAAGCCAGCCAATATAACAAGCAGGGTCAATAATTTTTTAGTACCTCACGGACAATCTCCATTGTATCCTCGATTTCTTTTCTGTGCGCTGTAATTAAGGCCTCTTCCTCCTGCCAGAGTTTAAAACCAATATACAAAGTTAAACCGCTGTACAGGTTTCTAACGGTTGTTCGTGAGCAAAAATTCATTACATTCCCTCATTCAAGAAGCAGATGGGTTATTATTACCTCAAGCAATGCATCGATATTTTCGTCAAGAGAAGGCTCTGTTGTTTTTTCATATTGCCTTGAAGCAGCATCGCTTGTGTCCTGACTTGTGCTAACATTATGCTGTCTATAGTTTTTCGTGTCATGGATATCAGACGAACTGATGACCTCTCTTTTTGACAAGTATTGAGGTCTTTCTGGTTTATCCTCCCGGGAAACTTTCCTACGAGGCGGTGATACTTTCTTCACTTTTTCTTCTTGATCTGAAGTATCTTGAGAATAAGAAGAGGATGAGTGATTCCTTTGACTAGTGGAGCCGCCAAAAGTATTGCTCGTATCTGATCTTCCTTTGTCCATTGATATCGATGGTATTTCACTTTCCTCTCTAAAGTTGACCGGATATGAAGATGGGTAATGTGTAGGCTGCTTGAATTCAATACCCGAAGTAGAGTAGTTGTCTTTCTCTAACCTCCTCCCTGTCTCCTGTACATTATATTCCTGTGAAGACGGCTCAAAGATATCTTCTGCATCATTTGAAGCTAGTTGAGAAGAAGCCAAAGAAACATCCTTATTAGCTGGCGGCAACGAGTTGAAAGTTTGATCCTTCTTGCTATTTCCACTTTTAGATAGACTTTTAACCCTGTTTGATTTAATAAATTACAGACATGAGTAAAAGAATGTAATCGAGGGTTACTTTAGATTTGGAAACCATTTTTGGTCGTCTAAACATACCGGTCGGCGTATCTTAATGTATTGAGGGTATGTTCACATGATCCTTCGTTTGGAGAGATGCATGAAATCATCACCGTTCTTGAGTTTCCAACAAATGAGTCACGGAGCACTTCAGTTAGTTTGCTTCCACGGAATGGAATATGTAGCTGGTCATTGTCCAGCGCACGGATACATTCTTTGAGAGCTAAGAGACTCTTATTTATTTCTGCACCTTCAATCCTACATCATCAAAAAGAACAGTTTAGATCAAGAGTAGTTGTTCAGAAGAAAAGGTACAATTACTTTATCCATGGTTTTAAAACATAAGGTCTACATGGCTGGGGAAGTCAATACTCAAAACTCTTCTTCCACCAGAGGACAAAGATGACCTTACCTTGTTTGGCGGTCATTGTCTGTGGTGTCTGCACCTCTTTCACTGCCAGCAAGATCGATGAAAGAAATCTTCCCCACAACTTTCCCTCGTGATTCATTACTATCATTGTTATTTCGTCTAGTTTCTTTTACCTCCACATGCTTCTTGACAACAAGCTGCAATATAGCATGTGATCTAGAAGATTCCTCATTGGCGCCAGTTGATCCTGTGCTTCTTGAAGCATTCCCTTTGTCGATAAAATCCTTTACAATTTGAACATCCGAGACTTCATATTCTTGCAGGCCAACAATGCAAACTTGTTGTCTACCATCTTCTCGCATACATAGTTTCCTACTCAGCAACAACGGAATTAGTCAGCCAACTATACACATGCCTTTTTAATACAAGAAAACAGTCACGAAAGTATGGAGACTTAAAAATAAAAAAGAGTTTAAGTGCCTGACCAAGGTGTTGTCTAGTGGCATTTTTTCGGAAGCAAAAAGATAAACGCATAACACCAAATGTAACCTTTCAAAGACATATAAAGAGAAAAAGAAACACTAACTTTCTCTCGGAGAGAAGATCGTAAAGCTTTCCACCATATATCTCAAAATAACTGAGCCACAGCTTAAGCCTCTGATCACGATATACTGGTTGATTTAACATCCTCATAAGATCTTGAACAGCTCGTATAGGCAATGGTTTCATTGTAAATGTCTTACCGCTACCTAATTAAAAAAAAAAAAAAAATCATTATCAGAGCCACAAAAGCATGAAGATAATATTAGTGAGTAAAAAGTACCAATTATAAATAAATTGGCCTTATAGAAATTCCCAGGAAAAAAATGTACATTACGTACCTGTTTGACCATATGCAAAACAGGTGGCTTTCGTTCTCTGGAAAATGGTGGGAATAATTGGCTCTATAGTGACCCGATACACCTGATCAAAGGTTCAGCAAACAACTTCATAAATAGAGAATACATATACTCTAAAACGAAACTCAAACAAGAAAAAACGTGGATAATAAGGGTTGTTGCACTATAATTTGAAAATCACAAGGTTGTTTTCTTTTAAAACTAATCTATGTTATCTCGTATCTTGAAGTACAGTAAAACACTCCCGCAAAGATTGTCAGTAGATTTCAGTTTCTGAAGGCTATAAAATTACCTCGTCATTTGAAACATGCTCACCCAGAACAGCATCAAAGCAAAACTCATGCTTTTCCACATAAGCAGTCAAATCCACCTGCACCAACAAAGATTAAGTTTCATTCAATATCAGAGAAAGATATATAAAATGAAGAGGATCTATGACCTTTAATCTCGTTGAACTGAATCATGGATGTCATCGTTATCTTTAATGAAGCACACACACGAACCTTCAACTTGGTCTCATGAACAGTCAAAGAATTATCAGATACGGTCACGATATCATCCTCCTTTCTAGCAGTTTCCTTTTTATTTAGAGGTCTCTTCCTTACCTGAAACAAATATATGAAAATGTATAGTTCAACAATAATGACCATTGCTTGTAATTTCAACAGAGGAATAGAAAACCAGGTAGCAGATCAAAACAAATATCATACCACTACTTTAATTTTGGCTACACTGTTCTCTCTTCCACTACTTTCTTTTTCACTCCTGGGAAATGGGCTTGAAGGTTCAGCATCCTGCTCTTGTCGCTGTTGCCGATTAACTGGCACATTAAAGTCTTCTTCAAATGCTTGATTGACACTAGGCATGAAAGGTGATGGCTCAAAGGGTTCAGAAATCACATGCTGCAAGATGAATGTAATTTTAGTTTACACAAGCAATGAGTTGATAGCTATTACAATGAAATCATTGTGATTAAGCAGCAGCAAATGTAAGCAACACTCCACCCAAAAGAAAACTTTTTCAACAAACCACACCCAAATTGGGGCATTTTCAACTCCTTTTAATCGCACTACCTTCTCTCTACGCTAATGACTTGCTTGCACATAATAAATTGCAAAATCTATATGGTATTTTCACAACAGTAATGATTATTTGACAAACAAAGGTATATAGGTCTCAATATCAAAAGTAGTACAAAAGATGATTATAGGGGAGCTGACCAATACAATAGGTGTGCGTCAAATATAAGATTGTAACTGAATGCTGACAAAACAGTATTTGTAACCAAGATGGCGCTCAAAGATATTCTTGACCCTACTATCTGTGGACATTACGAGCAAATTAGGAAACTTCTTTGATCTAAATTCCCTTGCAAACATACCTCGGATAGCAGCTCCGTGTCATCCATTGCATGAAGATCTAGTAACCCAGCTCCAAAGTCACCTCTGAACTCGGGTGAATAAAATCCATCCGAAGAGGGCAAAGCGGCTGATGTTTGACCAGTGGGTGTATACGGCTCAGAAGCCGATTCCCCATTAAAGTTAAGATTTCTCATTAATTTGAAAAGTCTTTGCTTCTCTTCAGCAGTTTGTGCTCCATAACCCTAAGCAATAACACCGATATCATAAAAACATCAAACACCAGAAGGTGCCACACAAATTTCCAGAGCCAAAAAGTTGTCCAATCTCCAATAAAAAGAAAAAAATGACCAATTAACTGATCACATGTATAGAAAACCCAATGACTTGCAAGAGAAAATCTTAATGTACATGACTTCTAGACAGTCCTACTTCTGTAGCAGAAAAATGTACCCAAAACTTGTCTGTCTGAGATATATGCTCTACAATCATAATAAACTAAGAATTGGGCTTTAAGCAAACACTACCAAATGTAGGGAGCAGACACATACAAAACATGCAAGCTCACGCAAGAGTCTGAAAGGAAGAAGTTAGTACCTGCATGAGAAGGTTTGGGAGTTGACGCTGATCAATGCCTGTGGAAGCAACTGGAGACGCCAGATGCTGCAAACCAGCAGACTGGAGCCACCGTGCCATGACGGCATCGCCTGCCTCATTGATTGGTCCTGCATTTTGCAGAGCCGCACCATCGTACAGCGCCGTCGCAGCCGCAGCATTAGTCTGCTGCATCTGGCCGCCCATGAGGCGCTGTGATCTTCGTTGAGGAGCCAACTTGGGAGATCTGTAGAACAACTCTTCATCCAAAAAAAAAACAGAGTAAAAATCATCACCCAAGAGGTTTCCGTATTAGGAAAATGAACAATTAGATGATTGCTCCGATTACAGAGTTTAAGATGTGATCAAAGGAAACTCACAATGAAGAAATAATTAGGATTCAATGAAGAACATGAAAGCGGGCGAATACACCTGAAACTTGTTTCACTTCCTTCGAATCTGAAATTCCACCGATAGATTCCATCATGAAAAGTTGCATCAGAGAAATGGAGCAAAGATCGATGAATCTACAATACCAATAAAAAAATGATTACCAAAAGGAGACGAAGACAAACGACGGTGGAAATCGATGATCGGGAATTTTCTCGGGAAAAAATCGGATCCGTCGGAGGAAGAACCCTAAGCGACCCGTAGTTTTGGCTATGGAGGACAGAAGAAGACAGCGAGCGAGGCGAATCTGTTTAAATTTTCCGTCGCCTATCTCGTAAGCGATGCTATTGCTAAGCAGAAAGAAAGACAAAGAGATTTGACAAATGTATTTAACCAAAAAAAAAAACAAATTATTTAAAAATTCGAAAAATCTACAATTTTGAAGTAACAAATGAGCCCCCCGGAACTTCACAAAATCTTTGATTAGCCCAAGGTTTTATATAGTGTATGATCTCATCTAACCAAGAGCGTCCATTTTCATCATTTATGTAATTATAAATCAATAAGTTTATTCAGTCTTAGATTAAGTTTTTAACTCATCTACAATTTTTTTAATATTTCTCTAAATTAAGAAAATGTTATAGTTTTGAGTCTTTTGACTTTACTAATTTAATAAGGATTTAAGTTAGCATCTTTTGCAACATAGAAATATATAATAATTATTTAAATATTTGAAAAATCTACAATTTTGAAGTAACAAATGAGAGCCCCGGAACTTCACAAAATCTTTGATTAGTCCAAGGTTTTATATATTTTATGATCTCATCTAACCAAGAGCATTCATTTTCATCATTTATGTCATTGTAAATCAATAAGTTTATTCAGTCTTAGATTAAGTTTTTACCTCATCTACAATTTTTTAATATTTCTCTAAATTAAGAAAATGTTATAGTTTTAAGCCTTTTTGACTTTACTAATGTAATAAGGATTTAAGCTAGCATCTTTTGCAACATAAAAATATATAATAATTATAATAAACTAAAATTATGATTTTTTTGAATTGAATGTCAAATTTCTTCAAACCAAAAAAAAAACCATTGTTACAATGAATGTATCAAGAGTTTAGCTTTTTACAATGCTGAGATTAAGTTCAAAAAGAAACAGAGAAAGATTTCTATAGTTGCAAACCAGAGCTTCATCCCTTTGTCATATCTCTTGTCACCCATACTTCTTATTGAAAATTGAAAATTGAAAATTGAAAATTGAAAATTGAAAATTGAAAATTGAAAATTGAAAATTGAAAATTGAAAATTGAAAATTGAAAATTGAAAATTGAAAATTGAAAATTGAAAATTGAAAATTGAAAAACTAAAAATTGAAAATTGGAAGATTCTTAAGCCAAAATCTAAACTAATCTATGAGACATTTAGAAGAATCGAGTTTCTTGCTATGTATGACATCTAAGTATGAATAAAATTACAATGAAAAGACTCGTATCATGGTCCTTACACTTTTAATTTTGTCACACACTTTTCCAGCTACTAAACAAGTATGATATGGTTTTAAATAGTTTTTTACCATAAGGTCCATCGCATGCTTAAGATTGATAGTTCAGGTTATTGCAAAGTGGTGTTTCAAAAAAAAAAAGGTTATTATAAAGTGAAGTAATGCATGCAGCATGCTGCGAACACAACACATTTTGTAGAATTGATACATGATTATTGTTTTGGTTGGAGTCAAAATTGAAACTATTCAACTCAATGAGTTATTTACTTATTTATAAGTCATGATTGCCACAACTTATTTATCTATTAGTTTCGAATTGGAAATATTGTATAATAAAAATATACTAATAAAATATTGATGGAAGCTAAAGATTTCTATCTACCCACATAAAGTAACGCAGTTACCATATAGTTTATACTTCATATTGAACACCAGAAATGTCGCGTTGCTTTAGGGTGTTCGAGGACCTAATTATAGTTATTATAAAAAGCAATAAAGTGAAATTGCGATGTAATACTCTAATAATGAGTTTTTTTTATAATCTATTGGCATATATTATCAATTTAATCTGAGTTGAATAGATCTAGTTTTGTTGATATTAAACTATAAGATTTTGTGAAGTGGGCAAACAAAACTTGTGGGGTTACTTAAGCCTAAAGCGTTTTCATGAGAGGGATTCGAATTTGAAGTATACACTGTTTCGGAGGAGTGGCCAAAGCTCCATCTTTGTCTATCAAATTTTTTCATACCGACAAAGCTAGTACCTAGTTTTTATCAGCTTCATAAAAACGACCCTGGAGTTTCTTTAATACATTTTCTCTCCTACTATAGCTATCCCTAGATTTACATGCCAACAACACCCTTTAAATTTCGTTTTTTCGCCAACATATATATAACTTCAGTTTGATCATAGACTCATAGTCGAACTCTAACATGTAATGAATATGCTAAACTTATTAAAAATAAACCAAAGCTTTTATTTGGTAAACTTTCTAAGATGTTACTAAAAAAAATAGCATTGTTTATAGATCCTTCTTTTTCGTTAACCAAAAGATAATGAAATAGTTAATGTTTATCTTACTCCAACACATAAAACCTTGAATATACTGTGTTAATACAATATACAAACTTGTTAATTGAAGGTAATATCAACACTGATTTGAATTGAGCTAATATCGGTTTGGTCTTAAGCTTAATTGAGTTTAAGAGAAGATTGGAGATAACCAGAAGAGTTATTAGATTTGGTTTGATCAAGATGAACCGGGGTCTTTTATATATATATATATATATTAGGAGATAAGATTTGTATGTTACAGAGTGAGAATATAGATGTTAGAGGATAAGGTAAAAAGAGAGAGATCGAAGAGGCTTATTCTTCGTGATCTCGGTGTGAATCTCTTGTATCGATCATATTCTAGTGGATTATTCCTTGCTCGTGCTGTTGAGCCCCAGAGAGTAGCTATCCTATCCTCACCGGAAATTAACAAAATTCTGTGTCATTGCTTTATCTTTCTTTCTCTCTCTTCGTTTTGGTGTTCTTTAGCTGAAATCAGAGCTTAGGTCTGAGGTTTAGATCACTACAACTTTTTTCAAAATAAAAATAAAAATAAAAAAAAAGTCAGGAGAAAGTTGATGAAAATTGACAAAATAAATGGGAAGACAGAGAAGAAGCAAAAGAGTTGAAACAACGTAAAGTCGACCACGTTACGTTTACTATTACTTGAGACACAATACGTACCAGCGAATATTGGTTGTACACTCTAATCTCTTTCTTGTACACACACACCTATCTCCCATTTATATAAACTCTTGTATACCTATTTATGTTGACCAGTTACATCACCAAATAAAAATTATATAAGTCTAAATCATATGACATTAACCAGCAGCAAACGATTAATGTTTAATGAATAATAAATCAACCGAAAATCTTATGATAATCACTCAATGCGCGCCTACATTACTACATACACCAAATTTACATTTGCATGTTTCGTATACACATTATATGGCGTCTACACGCACATCTACTTATTTGTTTACAATCTCCCTAAACATAAAAATTTGAATCAAATTAAAATTAATCGATTATTTAAATCTGACCAACAAAACAATGAGTATAATCATTTGGTTAGATGAACGTGATTTACGATTTACCATTTACAAAAAATGACAGGTTCGATGATTAAGATGATGGACAATGGTTTCAACCATAATGACATGAAAGATCAGTGAAAACTTAAAATAAAGATTTAGATATAGAACGATCCATTCGTACTAGCGATTTACACATAACATTTGTGCCGAGCATCACGCTTCTTGGTCTTAAAGAAAAACCAATATCATTTGACAGAATTTGACTCAGAGAAATATAGAAAATTACTTCAGTCTATAGTCGATTTGAGTAGTTAATAACTCCAAATGTAGAAAGTTTCATAAAAATAGATAAAGATAGATATTGGACTAATTTGATCAAATTTCTAGACGTTGCATTGGCACTCAAGATCGTTGGCAAGGTTTTTGTCAGAGAAACCATGAAATCCGACAATCTTGTCGCATTAGAGCGCGGTCGATAAAACTCAGTATTATCTCGTACCAAAGCAAACCATATGTAAAAAGTTCGGTTATTGGTATTAAAATTGAAGCCATTATATAAGTTAGATTGGAAGAGTTATAGTAACCATACTACAAGAAAGAGGGGCATTTCCAACGAATTTTTTACGTTGATTCTTCGAAATAGTAAATTTACGGCTAAATTACGTAAGTTTTACGACGTCTACATATTTCGTCGTAATTTCGACGTAAAATAATACTCTCGTCGTAAAATTACGACGATATTACGACGAATGAAGAAGGAATTTTATTTCGTCGTAACATTGTCGTAAAATTTACGTCGATTATACAATGAGTTGTCCTCGATCTTGTAGTTGACATAATATCGATGTAAATATGATGTAACTTATATTTCGACATAAATTTGATGTAAATATTCAATGGCAATATGTTGGTAACCAAACAAAAAATCTATATATACCCTCTCTTCTCTCATCATTCTATCAACCTAAAAAAAACATATAAAGACACAATTTTTTGAGTCTTTGAATGTTTGAGTAAAATTTTTAGTAGTTGAAATTTATATCAAAGTTCAAAAACAAAAAATCAATTATTTGTTTTTGAAATGTCTATATACGATATACGAAAGTGGATGTATACGCCCAAATATGTTGATGGGTCGTTGACTGAAGACTTCAAAAACGGATTGGAAATATTCATGTACCAGGTCGGCCTTATGCAAACTGTAATTGAAAGCGGCAAAATGTATTGTCCTTGCGTGAAATGCAAAAATAGGAAACATATTTCTATTGACACTGTCTGGCAGCATTTATTGAATAGAGAGTTCATGCCACAATACTTTATTTGGTATCAGCATGGAGAGAGATATGGTTAAAATAATGGTCAGATGGCTGTACGGAGTAGTAGTAATCATCAAGAACATGGAGATTTTGAAGCATCAAATGATTATCAAAGTAATCAAGTTCAGGGTGAAGATCAGGATAGAATACATGATATGGTTACTGATGCATTTCATGAAACACATGCTGATGATATTGTTGAGGAGCCCAATGCAGATGCGAAACGCTTTTATGATATGTTAAACGCAGCAAAACAGCCTCTTTACGAGGGATGTAGGGAAAGTTTATCTAAATTATCATTAGCAGCTCGGATGATGACAATAAAAATTGATCACAATCTATCTGAAGTTTGCATGAACGATTGGGCATATCTTATTAAAGAGTATTTGCCAGATGATAATTTGGCTGCTGAAACGTATTATGAAATTCAGAAGCTGGTTTTTAGTCTTGGATTGCCTTCTAAGATGATTGATGTTTGTGTTGATAGTTGTATGCTTTTTTGGAGAGATGATGAGAAGCTTCAAGAATGTTGTTTCTGCCAAAAGCCAAGATATAGACCGCAAATTGCTGGGCATAAGAAGATTCCGTACCAACGAATGTGGTATCTTCCTATCACTGATAGGTTAAAAAGACTATATCAATCTGAATGGACAGCTGCGTCGATGAGATGACATTCAGAACATTCACAAACAGATGGCAAAATGACTCACCCTTCTGACGAGAAATCTTGGAAACATTTTAACACCGCACATCCAGACTTTGCTAGATCTAAGCGAAATGTTTATCTTGGTCTTTGCATTGACGGGTTTAGTCCATTTAGTATGTCTGGTAGGCAATATTCATTATGGCCTGTGATTCTTACGCCATATAGCCTTCCTCCAGATATGTGCATGCAAAGGAAGTTTTTGTTTCTAAGTATCTTAGTCCCTGGTCCAAATCATCCGAAGCGGGCCCTTGAAGTGTTTTTGCAGCCACTCATACATGAGTTAAACCAGTTGTGGCATGTCGGAGTATGAACATATGACTGTTCGAGTGGTAAAAATTTTACGATGCGAGCGATGCTTATGTGGACAATAAGCGATTTCCCGACATACGGAATGCTATCAGGTTGGACAACGCATGGAAGGTTATCATGTCCTTATTGTCTTGATAGGACTGATGCATTTCAACTTAAACATGGTCGGAAAACCTGTTGGTTTGATTACCACCGTCGGTTTTTACCACCAAACCATCAATATAGAATAAACAAGCGTTTGTTTATAAAGAACAAATTGGTTCGTCTCCCTCCACCAGTGTACTTAACTGGGGTATATCTTGAAGCGCAAATAGATTATTGGGATGGACTTGAAATGGTCCCCCGAGGAGGAAATTGGCACATTCCAGCGAATATGCCTGAAGGATATGGGGTTCATCATAATTGGCACAAAAAAGTATATTTTGGGATCTGCTATACTAGAAAGATCATTTGCTAAGACATAATCTTGATGTTATGCACATTGAGAAGAATTTTTTCGATAACAGCATGCATACCGTTTTGAACGTCCAAGGAAGAACCAAAGACAACGTTAAATCACGGATGGACTTGCCTGATATATGTAATAGAATTGAGTTGCATATTGTGAGTAATGGGAAAGCACCAGTTCCTGTATTTCGGTTGGATGCAGAACAAAAAGTGGCATTGTTTAATTGGGTATCATCAGCCGTGAAATTTTGTGATGGGTATGTATCTAATCTGGCTAAATCTGTAGATAAAGGACAAAAGTTTTCAGGGATGAAAAGTCATGATTGTCATCTGTTTATGCAACGATTACTTCCTTTTGCGTTTGCTGAACTCATACCGGGACATATCCATGAAGCACTATGAGGCATTGGAGCTTTCTTTCGTGATTTAAGTATAATGACATTATCAGCAGATGTAGTTGCACAACTTTCGACAAATATTCTAATATTGTTGTGCAATTTAGAGAAAATATTTCCACCTGCTTTCTTCGATGTTATGGAACATTTACCTATACACCTCCCTCACGAAGCAGAGTTAGGAAGACCTGTTCAGTTTAGGTGGATGTATCCGTTTGAACGCTTTATGAAGCATTTAAAGGGTAAGGCTAAAACCTTAGCAAAAGTTGAAGGGTCTATCGTGGCGGGAAGTTTGACAGAAGAGACTTCTCATTTCACGTCTTACTATTTTGCTCCGAAGGTTTGTACACACAAACGGGCTCCAAGACGTTATGACGATAGGGGTGTAGGACAAATTTACGCAGTAGAAGGTGTGCCAGATATATTCTCACCAATTGGACGTCTAAGTGGGAAACTAAAAGAAACTTGTTGGTCAAACGAACAGGACTACCACAGCGCACATACATACATACTTCTGAACTGCGGCGAATTGGCACCTTACGAGAGGTACTACAGAATTATATATATGCATGATTATATATATATTGATTGAATTGATGCTGAGAAAAAAATATATTCCATAACAATGTTTTTTAATTTCAGCACTTTTGTTAGTCAAGTCCGAGAATGCATTGACGGTGTTTCAGAAGATGAAATTAACAATCGGAAAGACCAATATTATGCATTGTGGTTAAAAGCTCAGATCGATCATGATGACATGACATACGCAGTATGGTTTCATGAGTTGCTCCATGGTCCTATTATATCTAAGATAACTACTGCAATTATGTATTTCACCCATGACTATGTTTTTTATACCTACGGTTATGACATTCAACGGACAACTACCAACTATGGAGTTTGTGTACGAGGTGAAGTGAACTTTTATGAAAAGACCATTTACACATGTGAGATACTCGTCAGTGTGATTAGTCTCAAACTGCAAAGGAAGCAGAAAAGTTAATCAACAGAAATGTGTAAGAGAGAAACTTGATGTATTTGATTCCATGATGCTAGATGACGATATATGACATGCTTTATGATGCCTGAATCATGATGATCGTTAAGTTTGATGGGTTTACTTTTGAGTTTTGACCAACATGATAACCACTTGAATATATTATTATTTGGTTAAACCAACGTCATTTACAAAACTATAACTAAATGCAAGTAGAATGGCACATTTTACTATTTACGATTTATATCAAGTGTGCGTAATGAGGGTGTGTACGCTGGAGTCGAAACACAGGAATAAAAACTCTACATCGAGTTACCATTAAGGGGTCTGCTTTTTATCAAAATGTTTAATTCGCCCCTAACTTTTTATTCGTCCCACTCTGAATTTTGATAAAAACGAATAGATTAGCGGGAATTCCAAAAAGTTTTGAACTTTTCCCCTAAAATTCTGTGAATCCGAACTCCTCTCAGTAGTCATTAGAGTAGCCATGGATGAGGAGCTCTTGCTTGCTAGAATCATAGCAGGAATCGAAGGAGGAGGCGGAGACGATGAATCTTCCTACCACGAACTCGTCACGGATCTCAAGTCTCTCCTGGAGACAGACGACGATGAAATCCTCGAACGTTTCTACGGCAGACTCTCCTCGGTGGCTTCATCGTTTCTCCGCTGCTTCTCCGCCGCCATGGATTCACCGGTCGAATCTGGCCGTCTGGCAATTTTAGCCTCCGACGCATATCTCTGTCTGCTTCTTTCGACGAACTGCCCCGTTTTCACTTTCTTCTCTCCGGTTGCGTTTCTCTCTCTACTGGGCTCAATCCGCCGCTACCTCAAACGCCGCCACCGGAATGATTCGGAAACGGCGGCCTCCTCTCAAGGGAACAAGAAGAAGAGAGGACGCGGTTCGAAGAATAACGCGAGAAATTTAGGGCATGAAGATGGGGACGAGATGGAAGAAGGTGGATTCGATGCGAAATTGCTGTTTAGAGTGCTCGAGCTTCTGGGATCGGTTCTGAGTTTTGTTCATTTGGATAGATTTCCCGATAGCTTGAAGTCTTTGGTACAAACAGTGAGCGAGATTCCTCTATTGGCGCTGGAACATTCAGGGGTTTTGAACTATGATCGATTGATGGAAATATGCGGGAGGATTCTGGGTGGAGTGTTGAACTCCGATCACGGAGACACGGCAATCACGGCGGCGGAGATTTCGAAGTCTTTGACGCCGTTGCTTCTGATGGGGAAACATCAGGCGAGAAGCTTCGCGTTAGGTTTTGTGTCGAGGAAAATTATGGGTTTGGGTAAAGATAACTCTGAATTGAAGAAAGTTGTTTCTAATTTGTCAAAGTTTCTGGTTCATAAGGCACCTGAGAAGGCTGAGCCGCGTGGATTTGCGGTGGAGGCGATAATGGAGATAGTAAAGGCAATGGAGGCTGAGGACCAATCAGAGTTTGTTGAATTTGTGATGAAGATGGGTCAAGGTAAATCTAATTTCAGGATATTAGCTGTTGATCTTATACCTTTGTTGATGAGCTCATTAGGAAACCCCTTAGGAGTTGTTAGTTCAGAGAATGGTGTGCAAGATTCGTGGGGATTGGGTTGTCTTAATGCCTTAGTGCAGCGATGCTCGGACTCGAACACATTGATTAGAGCTCGAGCTTTATCCAACTTGGCTCAAGTCGTGGGGTTCTTGTCTGGTGATGAAAGGAGTAGGTCGGTCCTGAAACAAGCCCTTGGGTTTAGTGGTGAGATTTCGGAGGGAAATGGTATTGTAACTGACCTTTTGAAGAAGAGATGCGTGGATGAGAAGGCGGCTACAAGGAGAGCAGCTCTTCTTCTGGTCACAAAATTGACATCCCTTTTAGGTGGTTGCTTTGATGCTAGTATCCTAAAGACAATGGGTACTTCTTGTTCTGATCCGCTCATAAGTATAAGAAAGGCTGCAATTTCAGCTCTTTCCGAGGTATGTCTTCTGTATAACTCAGTGTCTTCCTCGTCCTTCTCCCTTAACTCGGTGGTACAGGTGCTTTGTCTTCTATTAGCTCAAAGTTAGGGAGACCAAATTTGTTGGCTCAAAATGTTCTAGATGAATGAATGTCCGTTTTGGTCAGTCATTGTATGGAAGAATACGTAACAACTTCTATTGCTAGTTCTAAAATCCGATAACTGTTTATGCCTAACTTATCTCTAAATATAGGTTAGGCTACTGATTTGTTATCATATTACTTCAGCTTCGTTTTTTTCTCTGATAATGTAAACCAATATCTTTTCTGTTCACTGTAGGCCTTCAGAATATGTACAGATGAAAATGTGACCACTGAATGGTTACATTCTGTTCCTCGGATGATCATGGACAATGAAACTAGCATCCAAGAAGAATGCGAGAATGTCTTTCATGAACTAGCTCTGGAGAGAATATCACGAGCGGGGAGTGCACTTTCTCGAGACAGTGCTTCTAGTTCAAGAGATGCAGACCGAGACATTGAAGCCTTGTTTCCAGAAGGAGTTTTGGTTCTATTAAAGGAGCTTTGCAACAGCGAGGTTTCTCCTTGGGTTAAGAAAATATGTGGAAGTTTGGGCAAGAAGAAGCAACTAAAACCAAGAGTTGCCCTTGCGCTGCAGAGTATCATTAAGGAATCTGAATCACTCTGGTTAGGCCGTTCAATGCCAATAAATAAATGGACAGCTCCTGCCGGGGCTTGGTTTCTTCTATCAGAGGTTTCAGTTTATCTTCCAAAGTCTGTGGAATGGGAATTTCTTCACCATCATTGGCAGTTGCTTGACAAGAATGACTTGCAAGGTTTGCCAGTTCATTCATCATTCGACATCTCAACTAACTTGTTGCTATTAATAGTGTGGTTTTAATTTGAACTTCTGCTCTAGCTAAACCAATTGATGAATATGTGTTTCTGATAATGCGACTATTTCTGAACGAACAGATGAAGAAGGTGATGAAGAGGGTGTAGAGTGTAATTCCTCTACATGGGCTGGCGATCGAGTTTGTCTTTTGCAAACAATCTCCAATGTTTCGCTACAGCTGCCACCAGAGCCTGCTGCAGACCTGGCCGACAATTTGCTGAAGAAAATCGAAAAGTTTAACCTGCACTCTGCTGAGGTAATCATTGGATTAATAGCTAACCGAATATCTCCTATAGAAAATCGAGCGGTCATGTTTCGAAGGCATAGCAACTTACTATTTTTGTACTAAAGGACGTATTCCTTCAAAGAGATATTTTAGTGCAACTGTTGAACGCTTGAATCGAGCAGATTATTATTCACTGGTTTGAGGCGTTAATTCATATATGGTTAATCTGTCTCATGATCTTAGTCAATGCCATTCAATGACAGGTCGATGCACATGTTAAAGCATTAAAAACTTTGTGCCTAAGGAAGGCGTGCACCTCTGAGAAGTCTGATGTGCTTGTCAAGAAGTGGGTAGAACAAGTTTTATCTAAGGCATCTAAGGTCACCGAGAAGTACATCGAGGGGGTCTCCAGTAATAATCATTCTTTTGTTACACCAGCAACACTTGGAAGTAGGAGAAGCAAGAGATTGGGTTCTGTATCCCAGAAGTTATCAAAAGCTGTCACAGCAGTATATACCATTGGATCTTGTCTCATTATATATCCTTCAGCTGACACGACCAAAATTGTTCCGTTGTTACATACTGTCATCACTTCAGGAAACTCTGATTCAAAGCTGAAAAAAAAATTTCCACAAGCTAATGTTTGCATGAAGCAAAAAGCTCCTCCGTTCTATAGTCAGTCTTGGTTGACCATGGCGAAGCTTTGTTTGGCTGACGGGAAGCTTGCTAAAAGATATATCCCTCTCTTTGCTCAGGTCTGTTGTTTTGCCTTTGCTGATTCCTCTGTCCATTTATTATTTTTAATTATTTCTGGAAAGGAAAATTTTAGTTTCAGGAAGCTATATCCATTGGGATTAATTCATTTAAAAGCAGTCTCCTTAATATATGCAGTCTATTGTAACCTATTTGAACTCGTTGATGCCTTACTCTTGCAGGAGCTTGAAAAGAGTGATTGTGCAGCCTTGCGTAACAATCTTGTAGTGGCGATGACAGACTTTTGTGTTCACTATACGGCCATGATTGAGTGGTAAATCATTCACAGAACATTAACGTTTCATCAGTCTTTTCTCAAAATGTTAAAAACACATAACTGTTATATGACGAAGACTGATACATTGTTTACGTTGATAGTTACATACCGAAGATTACTAAACGTCTTCGGGATCCTTGTGAAGTTGTCAGAAGGCAGACCTTCATACTTCTTTCGAGGTTATTACAGGTATTAATATTCTCTACAGATTATGTACCTGCCTTTCTTGATATCTAAGCTTGAAGATGAATACGTAGGCTTGTTATTTTGATTCAGAGAGACTACGTGAAGTGGAGAGGAGTTCTCTTCCTTCGGTTCCTTCTATCGCTTGTTGATGAATCTGAAAAGATACGTAGACTTGCCGACTTTTTATTTGGAAACATCCTTAAAGGTATGAACTCATGGGAACAACTATACACTGCACTCTTTCATTCCCTGTTATCATAAACTCTTACAGAGAGAGACATGATCTCTAGGATTTTGATTGTTATTATGCCCATTTTGCTTATAGTGAAGGCGCCACTTCTAGCTTACAACAGCTTCGTGGAAGCTATTTATGTCTTAAACGACTGCCATGCCCACACTGGCCATAGTAATCCAGATTCTAAACAGTCAAGAACAAAGGATCAAGCTTTCTCTATCAGGTACTCGTGTTATATTTATACATAGCCCCTGGTTAATGTTATATAGGTATGCTGATATACAACTTGTCATTTTGGTGTGGGTGATATTTTAGTGATTCTCTTTGTTACATTTGTTTTACAGAGGAAATGATGAAAGGGCTAGGTCTAAAAGAATGCAAATCTACATTACTCTGCTTAAACAAATGGCTCCAGAACATCTTCTGGCCACATTTGCAAAGTTATGTGCAGAGGTCCTCGCAGCTGCTTCCGATGGAATGCTGAACATAGAAGATGTCACTGGTCAGTCAGTTCTACAGGTAATTTCCATTCTACGTGGAAATTGTTGAGCCCTGTTGTATTCTTGTTGGAACCGTTGAGTTCTTACTCTTTTGTATCGCGTTGTAGGATGCGTTTCAGATCTTGGCGTGCAAAGAGATCCGTTTATCAGTTTCCAGAGGAGCATCATCGGAGACAGTGGAGATGGAAGAAGAAGGTGGAGATTCCAACGCGGCTGCTGCGAAAGGAAGAGCCATAACGCAAGCTGTTAGAAAAGGCTTGATTCAGAACACGATTCCAATCTTCATTGAGCTCAAGAGGTTACTAGAGAGCAAAAACAGTCCTCTCACAGGTTCGCTAATGGACTGCCTCCGTGTCCTTCTCAAAGACTACAAGAACGAGATAGAAGAAATGCTCGTAGCTGATAAACAGCTTCAGAAAGAGCTCGTTTACGATATGCAGAAGCACGAGGCTGCAAAGGCAAGGTCCATGGCTAGCCAAGGAGTTGCTTGCGGGACAAGTCATAGAAACGGTGAACCAGAGCAAACACCAGCAGCAGCAGCAGCAAGCGAGGAGAATGTTAGGGATTCGGGACTTGAATCGAGAGTGGCTTCTGCGGCTGCCGATGCGGTAGCGGCCAAAGCGGCTAGATCGGTGCTAAGAGAAGTGAACGGTGGAGCCGCCACGCCGCCACTGAGCGCAATGAGCGTTCCGAAGCTAAGGTCGAGCCGTGGAGGTAGCCAGAGTGGTCGACCATCGGCTGATGTATTGGAGTCTCTGAGAAGAAGACCAACTTTCATGTCTGATGACGAGAACTGAAACTCTTAGAGACTCTAGAAATAACTTTTGTTGTAAATGTGTATGCTTGAAATCGAATGTAAGAAGTTTCATATGTTCTACTCATGTTGTGTCAGAAACATTGATTAGATTTGGAGCTTTAGGTTGGGTGAGACTAGCTCGCGATTTACTCCATAACCTCATCGAACTTCAATCTCAATGACCTCGCAAACTAACGGACAAGCAACTTAAGTCGTCGCAAGAAGAACAAGTGTTTCTCTCGAGACACTAGGGGAATGATGACTTGAGAGAACTAACATATTCGAGTTCCAATGCAAAGGAAATCACTCCTTATATAGACCATTGAGATCAAGTCGGTACATTTGGATGCAAACTCAAACTCTAGTCAATGGAATATAATAGCCATCATATTTCTTTGTTCCATTGATATTTCACCAGTAGGAGTACATAACAAAATTTGGGATACTATTGAAGTTTTCCATTGATTCCATAATTGAAGATAGGATCCAAAATTAAGTTGACTTATGGTCATTCAACTTTACTCTTACCAGCAGTTGACCAAATTAAGTGTAATAGTATCTTCATTAGTTTTAACCGCACAGAAATGATTTAAGTGGTTTAATACTTTCACAAGAAGTAAAGACAAAACAATATGGATATATGTATATGATCTGACATGCCGGTCAAAAAAAGTATATGTTCTCACATGTTTATTTTTATAACATTGATAAGATGTAAACCATGTAGAATCAATAGAAATATTTGAGCATATAAAAAGTTATTGTTATCAACACTTATGTTATCTAAAACAGTGAGCATTCTTAATAGTGGAAAGGTAGCTTTAGAGCATCAATTACTTTAGCTTTGGACTTATTCAATCTTATAATAAAGTTTTTTCTCTTGCTCTCTTTGATTTAAATTACTTTAGCTTTGGACTTATTCAGATTTTTTTCTTGCTCTCTTTGCTTTTTGTGTGTATAGGAGCTATTATGTCTACATTTTCTATCAAATCAATATATTATATGCGCCAAAAAATACTTATCATTATCACCACTAAAAATATAGGTATGTTTAATGAGTAAAAAATGAGAAATTTTGATATTTATCATAAAAAAATTAAATAATTGGTAGATGAGTGTTGGCAATGAACGGTTTCCATTTTTCACATAAAAATCTATATAAGAAAAGAAAACTAAAAGAAATGCAAAAATAACATACATTTTTGCACAAAAAATGCTCTATGTGACATGTCATGAGCATCTAACTTTCTTTTTTCTTAACCGTTAGGAGTTTTTGGATAACAATAACCTTGCTAGAGAACTCTTTGGTTAGTCATTTTTTGAAGTTTGCTCATAAATGCATTGATTCATAACCATTTTAGTGTGTTTTTTAAGCCTATATTGTTTGTGTTCCTATAATACTTTACAACTTTGTTTTTCTCTCAGTTCTAAAGAGCCTGTATTTCAAAATCCAAACATTTCCTTGTGGCAATCAGAGCTGCCACAAACAAAATAATTGATACCATTATATAAGTATATAAGTACAGAATAAGAAAAGACGAAAAAATATATACATGATTACAAAGAATGTTGCGTAATATAACTATCGTTGTGATATTGGTGGGCTCAATAGTATCCCATGAAAACCCACATATCACACAAATCAGTTGTGTAGAGATTTTAAATGCTAGCTGTGGAGATTGTATGCGGAAATAGAAGCAAATAAAAAATTGTTGATGCATGGGTATGTCTTTTTTTTTTTTTTGGTTAAGTGCGACTTATGAGAAAGAAGAACAAGGTAGCAGATCTTGTGAACTCAAGGTTACAAGCTTATGATGGTAAAAAGGCACGCTCTATTGTGTACAAGTCTTTCGTCTGCTAGGCGCCTCTCATGTCACCAATGGTGAAGATGCTGGAAATATAGTTGATTACAAAGGCTGATGTGTAGTTAGCCAACATAGGCAAAAGAGATGAGGATGCAGAAGCTATATGTGTTTTTCTTACCTTACTTGATATAAGAAATTTTAAGAGCGTCTTTATGTATATGATATGATGTCTTTTTATTTGCTTGCCTTTTAAGAAATAACTATAATCGGTGAATAATTGTATTGGACTTAATTAGTATTAACTTCGAAAATCTCTTTGAGATATACTACTAAAAAGACATTTCTAATTTGCAGTCACATGACTAACTACAGGAAGGATTTAGATCCATATTTACTTTGCATGGTTTTGGTTTCCCACTTTATTGAGAAGGAGTAGATATCATCGACATTGATTCTCTTCTGGATGTTCTAAGAGAGAAAAAAAAAATTGTGTTTGGTAAAAGCCTCCTCTTAACCAAGACTTGACCTATCACACGGTGACATCCAAGAAGGCCGGTTCAAGAGCCACGTCCCGTTGCTTGACGAAGTTGTGGTGATAAAAGGCGTTGTTCATTTTCTCCATAAGGAAAAGCAGATAAGTAAACACATCCACGACTATTTTCTCACTTTTTAAAGCCAAATTTATGTATTCAGAAATCATATATATATAGGAAAGGACTAAAACGTTATATCTACTCCTCAATAAAGTGGGAAACCAACACTATACAATACATGATAATGACATATATTTGTAATCCTTTTGTCAAACAAGTTTTGCTATGAGATATCTCTCACTCTCTCTCTCACATTGTCTTATTTGGCCTTCCCTTGCCTATTAATACATTTAGATATGAAGATACTTGAATCGAGAGTGGCTTCTGCGACTGCTGATGCGGTAGCGGCCAAAGCGGCTAGGTCGGTGCTAAGAGAAGTGAACGGTGGAGCCGCCACGCCGCCACTAGCGCAATGAGCGGTCCGAAGCTAAGGTCGAGCCGTGGAGGTAGCCAGAGTGGTCGACCATCGGCTTATGGGCTGGAGTCTCTGAGAAGAAGACCAACTTTCATGTCTGATGACGAGAACTGAAACTCTGAGAGCCTCTAGGAATAACTAACATTTGTTGTAAATGTGTATCCTTAAAATCGAATGTAAGAAGTTTCATATGTTCTTCTCATGTAGTAGTGTAAGAAACATTGATTAGATTTGGGCTAGGTGAGAATAGCTCGCGATTCACTCCATAACCTCATTGAACTTCTATCTCAATAACATACAAGCAACTTGAGTCCTTGAAAGAAGAAGAATATTTTTGTCTTCAAGAATCTCTCATGAAGCTGATAGAATAAATATATGTAACAGAAGTAAACTCTTGTATTTAAGAATAGGAAAAACAAGTGTTTATACCTCGAGGCACTAGGGGAATGATGTCTTAAGAAAAATAACATATTCGAGTTCCAATGCAAAGGAAACCACTCCATATATAGACCATTGGGATCAAGTCGGTACACTTGGATGCAAACTCAAACACTAGTCTATGGAACCGATACAGAACAATTCATAGCCAAAGAAATGACTCCAATTGGGTGTGTAAAGTGGATAAGAATATAATAGCCTTTAATTTATTTACTGTTAACGAGAAATGTATTTAATCTATAATTTTGCTCCAGTTTTCCAGTAACCAAGTTTTTTTTTTTGGTCTTTAACTCGCTTCATTACAAAACTAGAACTTGCATATTTTTTCCATGATACTACTACATACAGTAAAAATTTGATTAGATTTTCTCCAGTGTTTTTAAACCCGGACCGAACCGGCGGTCAGACCAGGTTGGACCACAAACCGGAAATGTAGCCGGGTTGAGTTGAAAACCGGATTGAACCGTCAAAAACCGGAAATTAGATAAATCGATAAACCGTATTAAATCGAATTTAACTAAAAAAACTTAAATCATATTTTTTTACGTTTTTTAAAAGGTAACAAGTCAATTTGATTTTTTTTTATTTATTTTTGCTTTAAAAATAAAAGATAAGGTTTCTAAATATTTGACCCAAAAAAAAAAGTTTCTAAATAATAACTCTTTTATACTTTTTTTGGTTTTTTTTTTAAAATTCATATATAATTATTTGAATAAATTTATCAAACCCGGTTGAATCTGGTCTAACCATACTAATCCATGACCCAAAAGCTTTTCCGGTTCGGTCAGCGGTCCGGTTTTAAAAACATTGATTTTCTCTTGTTACAAAAACATTGATTTTTCTTTTATTAGTTTCCGGCGCAATAAATAGTGAAGTCGAGATGTGTGAACATAAAAGAGCTCAACATTATTTTAAAGACAACCGTTTGCAGTTTCAGTGACTCTCTCTCCCTCTCCGTAAACCCTAAACCAAGGACGATGCCGGCTCCGACGACGGAGCTCGAACCCATTGAGCCACAATCGCTGAAAAAGCTCAGTCTCAAATCCCTCAAACGAGCTCTTGATCTTTTCTCCCCCGTCCATGGCCAATTCGCTCCTCCTGATGCCGAAGCGTTAGTCTCCGATCCCCAATTTTCGATTCCAATCCTCGTTTCTCAAGAATTATTCGAAATTCATCGTTTTTTTTTTTCATTTTTTCTTCCTCGCAGCAAGAAGATTCGCCTCAGCCATAAGGTAAAGATAAATCCCTATTCACTTTGTTTCAAATCGTTCTTTGGATTTCGCTTATATGTCTATTGATTGATTGGATTGCTTAAAGCTTCGAACTTCAGGTTTTACAGTGCCTTTAGGTTCTTCAATCTATATATCTACCAATAAGGGTTGAGTTTTCAGTTTTTAATCATGGAAACTAATTAAGATGTTTGATTTGCATAAACTCTTTATGTTTTCTTTGATCAACCCGAGTTCGAGCTGTGAGTTGTGTACAATAATCACTTTAAGAATCTTCTTCTTTTACAGATGAAAGTTGCATTTGGAGGCGTTGAGCCGGTGAGTCAACCTCCACGTCAACCTGACCGCAACAGCGAGCAGGCAGGAACCTCAAATGCTCTTGCTCTCCCAGGTCTCACCTGTTTTGCTTATTTTCTAATTTGAGTTTCTTCTAAGCTTTGCATTCTTATTGTCTTGGAAAGGCTAAACTCACGTTCTCGATGAATTCTACAGGTCCTGAAGGTTCCAAGAGTATTCAAAAGGGTGTGACTGACAAGGCTCTTGTTGTTGGTCCAACTTTACAGCCAAAAGGCTTGTAAGTTATTTCCTATTGGTGTCGGTTGATCTTGATGCTAAATTGATGCTTCTACTTTATTGATGATGCTGACTAAAGTATTTTGGTTTTCGAATTGAAGGAATGGTATTGGTGCCTCAGGCAAAAGCACCACCATTATTCCTGCAAATGGATCCTCGTATGAAAGGTTTTTTTTTTGTCTCATTCCTATCATTCTTTTTCCTTCTTTATTTGGATTGCAATACATATAGATGGCATCCTGAGGTGGTGTAGGTAGTTCACAGGCATAGAAATTAGACTTACCCCGACCTGATAGTCTGTTAGCTTGGACCTATACGGTAGTTTATCATTCTGAGTTTGGTTTTCTTCTTGTTGTTGTTTTGTGCCTCTCTGCGTGTTACAGAAACTTTTCAACTTCTGCATTAATGGAGAGAATACCGAGTAGATGGCCTCGCCCAGAGTGGCATGCACCATGGAAGAATTACAGAGTAAGATCTTTGGCTTAGCGCCGTTGCTTCATCTTCATCACACTGGTTTTGGCCTTTTCTTGGTTCCCGAAGGCTATTTCTGTTATTTTGAGAAGTTTTATGACTTCCGCTTAATTACTATTTCACAGGTCATTCAGGGGCACTTGGGTTGGGTCAGATCTGTAGCGTTTGACCCGAGTAATGAATGGTTTTGTACTGGTTCAGCTGATCGTACCATCAAGGTAGTTTAGATGATTGAATCTTTAGTATGAATTGTTATTTCCGAATTTGTTTTCTTGGTATACTCATATATCTTGTTTCAATACTTTCATTCTGTGGGTAGTTTCTTGAACTTAAGTTGCACTTTAGTGTGGTTCTGAAACAACCCACCAATTTTAGCACTTGTAGAAGCATTCCTGAATGTAGTACGCTTGCTGAATTGCTTGCTTATATTATATTCACTAGATATGGGATGTAGCAACTGGAGTTCTGAAGCTAACACTTACTGGACATATCGAGCAAGTACGAGGTTAGCAATTTAAAAAATTCTTCCAGCTTATTTGTTAGACGTCTCAATGACGAACACTCGTGGAACAAGTTATAAGTTTGGGCTTTTCTATTTTTGTTACAGGTCTTGCTGTAAGCAATCGACATACATATATGTTCTCTGCTGGTGATGATAAACAAGTCAAATGCTGGGACCTTGAGCAGAATAAGGTTACCACTCTATTCTCTTCTTTATCTGAACTTCTCAGGAATCCCGAACTTCTCGTCTCTAATACTCTTAAAATTGGCTTTCATAGGTTATCCGGTCTTATCATGGTCACTTGAGTGGAGTCTATTGCTTAGCTCTTCACCCAACTTTGGACGTTTTACTAACCGGAGGGCGAGACTCTGTCTGCAGGGTAAGTACATTATCATAAATTTATATATCCTTTGATTATTAGCATATGCATATTTCTGCTCATTTGATGCTTGACCTTTACTGAATTTGTAGTAAAAAAGTCCATGTTTGCTAATTGCAGGTATGGGATATTCGCACCAAGATGCAAATTTTTGCACTCTCAGGACATGACAACACCGTTTGTTCTGTTTTCACTCGTCCAACAGTGCGTCTCTTTTCATATGGATTTGATTGTTATAGTTTCTGACTTTCTTTCAGAATCTCTTGTAATAGTAACTGGCACTCACTTATGGTCTTGTGATGTTGCAGGATCCACAAGTTGTCACCGGATCTCATGACACGACCATTAAATTTTGGGACCTCCGATATGGTATTGTCTTATCATTCTAACAATTGTTTGGACTTAAATCCTTATTTTTCGATCCCTACTCATTGGATAATATAGCAGCTGCAAGTATATGGTTTTCATTTGAAAATTGTCGGATTATTGTATGCAGGTAAAACGATGACGACTCTTACACATCATAAGAAGTCTGTCCGAGCAATGACTCTCCATCCTAAAGAGTATGTGTAATTGCATTGCTTCCACTTTATCTTTCCAACAGTGGAGTCTTCGAGATGCTGTATCTGAACTTTTACTAATTTATCTCTTGTTTTTTGTTATAGGAATGCCTTTGCTTCCGCATCAGCTGACAACACCAAGAAATTTAGCCTACCAAAGGGAGAATTTTGCCACAACATGCTGTAAGTCTGCTCGATAAATATACATTCCATTCTTTTGCATCTCTAGTGCTTTTGAAATAAGAGTTTTCATTATAATTTAAACAATTTCATTTTTCTGATGTGTCTAATGTTTTCTTTCTCCGTGGAACAGTTCGCAGCAGAAAACCATAATTAACGCAATGGCTGTGAACGAGGATGGTGTAATGGTCACTGGAGGTATTAGATTCATTTCACGATCCAGTTTGTCTGTGATTGTTTTTCTACATTTTCTTATCCTTCATTATCATTTTTTAACCAAACTTGGTCCTCTGTCTATGTACAAATGAAGGTGATAATGGAAGTATATGGTTCTGGGACTGGAAGAGTGGTCACAGTTTCCAACAGTCAGAAACTATTGTACAGCCTGGTACGTACATTCATAGCTTGTTTCATGTTCATTTGATCTTGATCTGCTTCTAAGGTTAGACTGAACAAGTCTCAATATGGTAACTTACCAAAAAAACGTAATCAAATTGAATCTTGGTGAAGATCCAAGTAGATGATTAAGCTCTAAAGAAACGATAGCTAAGTCTCGATTGTTTTAAAAGCAACAGTCATGGGGGGTCTAAATTGATGTTTATGTTGGGGATATGGCAGGTTCACTGGAGAGTGAAGCGGGTATATATGCAGCATGTTATGATCACACAGGTTCAAGATTGGTAACATGTGAAGCCGATAAGACGATAAAGATGTGGAAAGAAGATGAGAATGCAACTCCAGAAACTCATCCTGTCAACTTCAAACCACCCAAGGAGATTAGGCGATTCTAACAACCTCTCTATATTTGTATCTGAAACAGTCCATGGCGGGAGGTCCAACTGTTATGTTCTGGCTAGAGAGAAGGGGCTGATGTCGTTTTGAGTATTTTTCCTTTTTATGTAGAGGAATACCTCCTCATGAAACACTTATCGAAGAACAATGTATTGAATTTCTTTCTGAGATCTCTATTTTCTTTTATCTCTTGTCTCTTTTCTTCTCATCTCTCATCTCCTCTAAACAATTTTCGAATCCAAATGATCCCTGTCCAAAAGGATTTTACACATACATACACATACAGCATAACGAGTGCTTAAGTTTAACACAACTTGGTTCTTTGGGCAGATCCTCCATAGGCTTGACTGGTATGATAATGGCAATGAGCAATTGAGCATCAATGCATGTCTAATTAATTATTTTGTACCGTTTTTTATTTGTTTTATGACAAAAATAGAATTTCTAAGACAAAATTTAATATCACATTGAATGGGAAACAGATGCAAGATGAAAGAGTTTCGATTACTTTAACTTATCTTTATATTCAAAATTCGATCTTACAGAGGCAAAATGAATAGAGAGTTGTAACTTTAAAAAATTCTAAGGATCGATCCCAGCTTTGCAAAAAAAAAACGAATGCAAAGCCAATATTGAAACTTCGCATAGAGTTTAGATTTGTAAAAATGTAAAAAATGTAAGTCACATATCTGAACTTGATCTTAGATATTCAAAATGTTTAGTTCAATTTTTGTACAAATAAATATTATTAATTAAAACGTATTAATATACGATTTACAAATACTTTTAATATCAATGATGCGCGTACTGTATATTATGCCAAAAATTATCAAAATTATTAAAATGAGCTTTACGAAAATTATTGTTGTACAGCGATTCACTCCTTGTCCAATATCCTGAAATAGGTGAGCAACGTGTCAAAGGTTTATTGTCGCGAATCCGTTCGACATCTCAGACATACTTCTTGATCATGTCACACACGCTAACTAGGAAAGAAATCATTGATTAGACCTTGTTGTACCATTTTCTTGAAAACTATTATTAGAATCTTATACTAATCTTCATGATTCTGTTTTTTTTTTTTTAAAACTATATGTGTCTTGTTTATTGGTGAGAAATAAAGATATCAAAACGTCAAATCAGCATTTAACATTTAATTTCAATTCAGATTTTAAAATTTCAATTCTTTGCTTCTTTCTTATACTTAGGCTGTGAATGGTAATTCTTTTTATCCGTTTTTCAAAACCACAAATAAGTCACCAATCAATATGTTTTTAAAAGTGTTTTGCATTTTTTCAAAAAGTAAGAAACACTGTTTTCGTTTTTTTCGAATGGTCATATATCACACTTATAAATGAATCACTTCTATTATCTAGCGGTTCAAAACTATTTGCGATTTTTCAAGTGCGGTTTGGTTTTTAATTATTTTGTAAGACGACAAAAATAGAACTTTTTAATTTTAAAGCAACTATTCATAAAATTTATGTGTTGGTTTAATATTTATTTTTTCTATGTTGAGATAATTAAATTAGACGATAAAATATTTACTGATTTTTTTTTAAACTTTTCTTAAGCTAAATACTGATTTTTTTGTCAAAATTAAACTTTATTTTATTTTAAATAAATTTATATTTAAAATTAATAAATTTTAAAAAAATTAAATTAAATTTAGGCTATAATGGTGACGGCGGTGCGGGACGGATTTCGTAAATCTGCTTTTATGTTACCAATCATCAAAAATTATTGCAACTGCGGTGCGTTTTTCTATTTTTAATAAAAAAATGAATAGTAGAAATGCGGTTTTAGTTTTATGAAGAAAAAATGAAATTTGTATGAAATAGTAATTACGCTAGGTTTTTGATGCGGTTCTGTTTTCATGTGCGGTTTTCTATATTACAACTGAAATTTTTTATAAATATTAATATGCGGTTTTCTATATAAAAATTATGTTAAAATTTTAGGAATAACAAAAAATTTAAAAAATTATAGAAAAAATTATGAAATTAATCAAATGAATCAATAAAGTTTTCTTTTAAAAAAAATATGTTTAGACCATTTCTAATTTATAATTTTACTAATATTTTTAATATATTTGTTTCTGAAATATTTATCATATTGCATATATGTTGTTTTTCATTAATTATATAGTATTTTACACCACTTATTTTGTATTAAATGCACAAATAGTTTTTTTGTTCGATTGCGGTTGAATTTCTCTCGTATATACCACAGTTGAATATCTCCTGCACATACCGCAGTTAAATTTTCCCGTACGTACCGCAGTTAAACTGTATTATACTTTAAAAACATTTTAATTTTCCCGCACAATTAAATACGCCGTTATCATTGGGACCCTTAATTAATTGCTTTGTTTTGCAGAAACATAAGCTTCTCACATGGCAGCTAGTGTATCCCAAGGACTCTTTTTAGAGGAATGCAAGAGGTATACGAGAAAAGAAGAAAACGACACTTAACGCAAAATATCTTACATAGCCGCTGCTTTGGTTATAATTTTATTTTAAAAAAAACACATATTCTTTTTAATAAATTTAAAAATAGAAATGATAAAAAAAATTTTATTTTTTTAATTAAAAAATAATATATAATAATTTAATATTATAAAAATTTATCTTCATGCCAATACTATGTTACTAAATAACATTTGATTAATTTATAACATTTTTAGTTGATTTTAGTATATTAACTTATAAGTGAGATCAAATACGTTTTTAAAATATTATATATATATATATATATAAACCAATACAGTTAAAATTTCATAATTTATATATGTAAATTTAAAAATTAAAACCGCAATATTTTTTTAATATATTATTAAAACATTTGTATATAAAAATAAAAGTTTTATAAATATAATTAGGTGCATATAATTTTTATAAAAAAAAACGCAAAATCTAGTTTACTTAAATGTTTCAAAGACATTTGTAACTTCTTCTGTTAACAATATTGTTTATGTACATTAAAATATTAGAATACATATTTGCTTCTCTCTTCATCGTTTATTTTCTCTACTTTGGTGTTTACTAAACATCTCTATCAAATATAAATTTTAGACTTGTGAATCCGATAGTTAGTTCATTCGGTTAAAGAATAATGTCTCATAAAACTTAAATACTTCATAAACATTTTCATTACAAATAGTATACACTTGAGTTTCAAACCGTTATCAAATTATCATATAGGTTTGTTTGGTTACGAGCTTAAAAACTGAAAACATCAAGACGCATAATCATAACATAATTATGTTACAAAAACGATCAATCTACACCAATTAGTCTAAATTCTAGTAGATTCGTAAAGTCTTCCACTAGTAATCACATGCAAAACCAGATTAGTGCGATCTAAGCTTTGGGATAATCTTTAGATCATGTGTGCGTAATCAATATATAATTAAAGGAAAAAGCTCATCGTTTTGAGCTATGACACCTGTTTGTTTGTTATCATACGTAAGAAACACGATTAGAGTAGAAATAATATCATATCTCACCGACCTCTTTAGATTTTTTTGCATCGAAATTACTTGTTTATTCGCCGATCTTAATAAACTTTTATAACAAGTATCGTTTAGCGGAACTTAGATTGTTTTTGTTTTGCTTCTTTTATGTGATTTATCAAACGAGATCAGATTACAAACAATTTACTTTATAATTTTTCTCTTAAAGTAACAAAACCAAAAAAACAAACAACCGAAGTAAAAACCAAACCGTAAACTGAATTACTCATTCCGATAATGAGAACAATTATGAGAATATATGGACCACTGGAAAATCATTGGCTCACAACAAGGCCCATGAGCCCAAAACATTTCATCTTTTCATGGTGTATATAAACGCACCCAACCCAAAACCCTAAAGACTTCAAGAAACCATCACCGGAGATTCTAACGGCGGCTTATTACCGGCGGCTACTGCAAAAAGATTGTTGTCTTCATAAGGGTACATTACGTACCTTGGAATTATAACATCTTTTTGCGGTAGCTAAAAGTTAAGCTCGATTCGTTAATCTATATTATATATATCAGAAATATCCAATATCTATATAATAAAAATGGCCTCCCGTTCACTCTCTGGTGCCGTTAAATCTCTTTGCTCTGCCGCATCCGGCAATCTTTCTGGTTCCATTGTCTTAAGGTACTTTTGTTTAAAATGATCCGTTTTTTGTTTTCTTTCAAGTTACTGCATATACACACTCTTTTTTTTTCCTAGATCATGCAGTTCATTTTTATATTCCTATTGAAAATAATCAAATAACTTATGTGTTGAAATTTTTACATTTCTAATTAGATAAGATGATGGTATTGAATATACGGCTAAAGATTGATCTATAAATACACGTGATCACTTAGATCTAATAATCTGAGTATTTCTTTTGCTATAGTTTATTTATCGAATTTAGATCCGACGCATAACGATAACCTATGCATGATATCATCAGAGTATCACTTTTTTTCTTCTTTTTATTGTTTGCTACTGTTTAGTATCTGCAATTAGGAAAAGTTTAAAAATGTATTAAAAAGTTGGAAAATGTTACTTGGATTGTAGGAGGAACGTTGCGACAGCACCAGGATTCAGTAAGGCAGGTTCTACCAGAGTTACGGTGGGGAAGCTCGAACAAAGAGCAAATCAAGAAGCAGAGTCTGCGTGGGCCCCAGATCCAGTCACGGGATACTATAGACCTTCTAATCGGACGGATGAGATTGATCCAGCGGAGCTCAGGGAGATGCTTCTGAAAAACAAAGCCAAGTCTTTCTGATAACGATGTTGACTTTTGATTGGTTGATTCCACGGTAGGCTGTCGTAGGCGATTTTTATGATTCCGTTTGTTATGTTTGGCTTTATATATCTGTTTGAGATTAAAGTTTTTTTGTAACAATGTTTGAGATTAAAGTTAAAAATAAAAGTTTATAAATCAGTTAAAAATATATATATGTATATAGATGGAATTCGTATATCTAAGGGTCTATTTTTATCGAAACCTACGATACCTACCGAGTATCTTATAATATGTTTTGGTGAATTTAGAAAGAAAGTTAAGTAAAGTGAGATTTTTTTTGGGAATATATTGGGATAGAATTTTCCGGGAAGTTAGAGGTTCAAACCAAAAGTCATAAAAGATGAACGAAAGAAATGGGCTACATTTGATATTAGCCGGATCACTTGTTTTTAGCTATATATAAAATAAAGGCTACAAATGTTTCGAATGTAGTATTGTCGCTTTTGAAATATATCAACATCTTTAACAAAAACAAGAAACATATCAACGTAATTAATCCACAATGAAACTGAATAAGACTAATTAAGATTTATAGATCAAACTAACTGCACTTGATTTGTCTATAATTGCCATCTTTTTATTGGATTGCTTTTTGTATTAGTAGCTAGTGGATACTTTTATTCTGAAAGAGAGATAAGATTACATACTGACACTGATCACACATATAAATACAAAAATCAATTACAACACTGACCCCTTGATCTAACCATCTAAAAACAAATCATTTGTACATTATTTCAAAATAGGTTTGTTCCGTCGTTAACTTTAATCACATGTATAATCTCTAGGTTTCTGGACAATTATTAAGGTTTACGAACTTGACAACCCCCAAGTACACCATTAGCAGCTTCACGTAGCTTAGGATCCGGAGACTTAAGGGATTTAGAGATACATGATGTTGAGTTTTTAAGTTTCTTACAACATGCTTCTCCGTATTTAGGATAAAAGGCAGTTCCTGTATTGATATAAGGTGATCTAGAGCATGTGCAGTAGTGAATCCCATTATGGAGTTCATCCGATTAAAATAATATATAATTTTTTTTTTCGTTTTTGTAATGAACTTAGGTTATGGTTGAATTTCCAGTAGTGAACCCGTTTATGGGGTTCATCCGCAATATTATATTAATATTTTTTTTTTGGGAATTTTTTTTATAAATAAAATAAAACATCACTTATTTAAAAAAAGATATTGTAAACTATAGAATAATAAAATTTATTAATAAAAAAAATACAAACACCCATTTTTTAAATTATAGAAATACTTAAACATTTGTTATACACATTTAAGAAGTACCAAACTTATTCCAAAGATTTTCGATTAAATCTGCTTTCAATTGTTCATGTATTCGATAGTCACGGATTTCGTTTCGTTTCGCCATCATCAAATTTGAGACATTTGTCGGCCTATTTGTAGAATACGACATATCGACATACGCATTTCTGCTTCCCTCATCTTGTTGGAATTGTTCTATATTGGCGAGACTGTAGCTATCACGTTCGTTTTCTACTACCATATTGTGTAATATGATAGAAGTCCGCATAATCTTGCCAATTTTTCCTTTATCCCAAAAAGAGCTGGATTTTTAATTATTGCAAATCGAGCTTGAAGAACGCCAAAAGCCCGTTCAACATCTTTGCGGACGGATTCTTGAGCTGTTGCAAATAACTTATTTTTTTCTCCTTGCGGAAGTGATGGTGATCTTGATGTGTGGTGTCGAGGGTTGTCAAGTTTTACCCTAATTGAAATTAATAGCCGCAAGTGCACAACTGATCAATTGTAGTACTTAGGGATCGAATCCACAGGGAAGGAGGATCTTTTCCTGCAAAAAGCCTTTGAAATAAGTTAAAGTAAGGAAGTCTAGAACAAAAACGGTTTTGTAGGGGTTTGGTAGTGTGTTTAAAATCTAAAAACGAAATATTAAAAGAGAATACGAGAATTAAATGACGTAATAACTAAACTTAACGAAAATAACTAAAAATAATAAAAACGGATATTCTAATGCTTAAATGAAAATGAACTAAAAAGGGAAGACAATATTGAATTAAAGCTTAAAAGAAAATCGGTGTAAAACAATGGAGAAGA
>NW_006256909.1:11009915-11167074 GCF_000478725.1 Eutrema salsugineum | reverse complement strand
TTAGCTTAAACTTTTCGAACCTGGAGTCCACGGACGTATGAATACGCCACTGTCGTGATCATAGACAACTATCTCTCTCAACCCTGACCAGTAGGTTTCCACTCTGGCCTTGGAAGAGAATATATGCATTATGTTTAAGACTCGTCCTAATTCACAAATCGCCCATAGGTAGGTTTCCACTCCTTTGTTTGTTTTGCTCTCCCAAACTAGATCTGATACCTGATGAACACTTTCGTGTCACCAAGAATCTGGATCAGATTGTAGTTCATGAAGCTACTCTCATGCAGTAAAAACGAATTCAGAAGAAAAAGTTCTAAGATTCAGCTCAAAAGCCAATGGAATCCTCACCGAACATATATATCCCCATCGAAAATCCCTTAATCCCAACAATAAAACTACTCAGACATAATGAACGAAATCAAAGACATAATATTAAGAAGTATAATAGAAACCGAAATTGAAAAAAAAAGAACAAGGGTTCAAGAGAACAAATCTCTCTCTCCCTAAAAGCTAAATCAAAAACAATAAGAATATGAAGTAAATATTTCAGTGGTGATAGGTTACACGATTTAGGGTTCCTAAGACATGTATTTATAGTGCTCAAGACCTCTCTGGACGTCACTTAGGGTTTCTCCAAATGTGGGCTTCAGAAATGGGCTTTTTGGGCTCGGAGGTTGAAGGCCGCGGTCGGGACAAGTGTGACCGCAGTGGATGAGTGGTTTGCCGCGGTCGGGATGCTCCTGACCGCGGGAAAATGCTTGTTGGCCGCGGGTGGAAGTGCTGGCCAGCTGGTTTACGGAACATCTTGCTCTTCGCGTATCTTTTGATTGAACCGTTGGATTGCCAAGCTGTAAAGTGCACTGGAAAGCTGATACTTCCATCTTTAAGGTCTCCAAATTTGAGCTGGATCAGACGGTGAGAAGACCTTCAATCAGGGGTGAACTTCTGACGGTTTGACTCTGAGCTGAAATCTGGTTTTCTATCCATTTTGTTAAGCTTTTCCCTAAGTTTCCTGAAAAGAGTCTTGGAACTACAAATACTAGAAAAACGTGATAAAAGTACTTAAAAGCAATTAAAAACATAGAAAAAGTATTTCAAAACGATCCATAAAAGTGGTCAAAATACGGTGTTATCAGGAAGATTAATTGATTGTATAAAAGTAGCCCACTTCGGATAAATACCGTCGGTTAGATAGTATGGCAAACAGTACTCGTTACCGTTAACCCAATATCTCACTTTTGGGGCTTCACCATGCAATATGTCATCAAAAACGGGAGAACGATCAAGAACGTTAATATCATTTAATGTACCTGGAGATCCAAAAAATGCATGCCATATCCAAAGATCTTGTGATGCTACAGCCTCTAAAACGATAGTCGGCTTTCCTGATCCGCGTGTATATTGTCCTTTCCAAGCTGTTGGGCAATTCTTCCATTCCCAATGCATGCAATCAATGCTTCCTATCATCCCGGGGAAGCCCCGTTCTTCGCCAAGGTCCAATAAGCGTTGGAGATCATCAGGTGTGGGTCTTCTTAGATACTCATCTCCGAACAAAGATATTATTCCCTCAGTGAAATTTTCCAAACATAACAAGGCCGTACTAGCACCAAGTCGGAGATATTCGTCAACTGCATCAGCTGCTGTGCCATATGCCATCATACGAATGGCTGCCGTACATTTTTGTAGAGCGGAGAGACCTAATCTGCTGGTAGCATTTCTTCTTTGTTGAAAATATGGAACTTCATTGGATAGGCGGTAAACAATACGGAGGAATAAATCCTTGTTCATACGAAAACGGCGTCGGAATGTATGTGGAGGATAGGTTGCATCATCATTGAAGTAATCTTTCCATAAGCGGATGTGGCCTTCTTCCCGCTTTCTTTTAATGAATTTTTTTTTTTCTTTTGCTTTTTTTGTGCAAGCTGATTTAACATAGAATCAAACTTGTCATCAAATTTCTGATCGAACATGTCATCAAATGCATCATCTTCAGCATCATCGACTGAATCTTCATACACATCCTCTAAACGATTGCTTGAAGATGCCATAGTGTTTAGGTGTTAAAATGTTTGTAATGAAAGAGAGAGAGATGTGTAGAATTTGTTGAGAAATTTGGGTAAAAAGTTTCAACCGATGCCTTGAAGATTTTGATAATAAAAGAGAGAGAGAGAGGGGGAGATGTGTACAATTTGATAATGAAGATTTTTTGCAAACGATTGCTTGAGACTTGTGATAATGAAAAAAGTCTTTGAGAGCATATAAATACAGGAGGAGTGGCAATAATAAGATAGTGGGAAACATAAGGTCTAAATTACAACAGAAAATATGTGGATAGTAGAGAATACAACAAAATCATATGGCCCTCAAAATTTGTTGCATATGGTCACGGAAGTGTCAGCCATAAACCTGCCCAAAAAAAAACCGTGAAGGTCAGAACAATTATATATGAGTAAGTCAGACAAGTAAATGGAACATCAAAACAACACACAACCAATCAAAATAACAAGGTCATAAATAAAGCAATCAAAATAACCCAAAGCAAAACATGATTCATAACCGATAACAAAACAAAATAAATAAAGCAATCAAAACCATATGGCCAATGACAAAAAACAAAACAAAATGACAAAGTGCACCCAAAAAATTACTTTATGTCATACCTAAAGATCATATATAGCTCTAATTAACTTGGTTTTGAGTGCCATATCTATCTCATTAAGTGGTTCAGGTTTAGCTAAAAGGCTCTCAAGTATCCTCTTGTCTCTAATCTTATCTTTGAGCTCTATATCCCTTTGTTTCATTTCCCACATGGAAGAAAACTCCTTCATGTCCTTGTTGTCGCTTGCTGATTTTTTCGCACTGGCCTTAGAAGCTTTCACTCCAGGCGGACGAGCCTCGACCTCTTCGTCGTTCTCGCTTGCAGGCATGGAGGTTGTAGACTGAGCTGAGTCTGCCACCTTTCTTCTTTTTGATGACGCACCGTCCGGAGCTTTGCCACTCGTGCACCATTTTTGGTCGTGCCTCAACTCTCTCCATGCATGTTCCAGGCCAAATTTGATGCCGTAGTCATTGAAGAAGATCTCATGTGCGAGCTTCATCACGTCGTTTTCATTCTGACCCGATGATTTCTCCTTTTGTGCAGCAGCGTATGAGCCCACAAATTTGCAGACTTGATCATTTAACCTTCCCCACCGTTGCTTGCATTGAGTCCACTCTCTCCTTGGCAGTCCCTCTAAATCTTGGCTAGCGTTGTAATAACCCTGAATCCGCCTCCAGAACGACCCTAAACGCTGTTCATTCCCAACTATTGGGTCCTTGCTGGTGTTGAGCCAGGCACTAATGAGAACCAAGTCTTCTTTCGGCGACCATATTTTTCTCTTCAATGCATTCTCCGTTGGCTCTTCTGTGCTTTGCGTACTAAACGAAGGCATTTCCGATGATCCTAAGTCTATGCACGGTGAGTAACCCTTCACACGGTGTAACAGAGTTCTGGGAATCCATAGAAAGAGTGAAAGAGTTGATGGTTGGGAGTTGAGATAGCGAATGAAGAAGGTAGTGAAAGAGTTTGAAAAAAAGAGAGTGAATGAAGTAGATTGAAGAGTGTGAGTTCAGGCAGTAACTTAAATGACTGAAAAAGTTACACGAAAAAGAGAATGAATGAAGTAGAGAGAAGAGAGTGAGTTGAATGTCTTAAGTAAAAGGTATTTAAGTTTTAAATATGGTTGAGGATCTTTAATTTTATGGTTGACTGTCTTATCATTGTGTCTTAATGTCCTGAGTGTCTTTTTCGAGCAAATTTAGATATCAATTAACACACGAACCCTAAACCCTAAAATGTCATATCAAGCATAGATAACCAGTCCTAAAGCTAACATCATAAAGCCATTTACCAACTACATTAAAGACGACCAGGCAAGTTTCAAGGGAACTAACCTTTACTCGGTGATGAATATGCCTTGAACTGAACCATGTTTCCGTGGAGTCCATTAAAAATTACCCTCAAACAAATTAAAAAATACCCATTAGACAACTACATTGATTGAGCCGACCTAAACATCAAACACTAACCAACTACAGTACTTGAGACATTTCTAAACCCTAAACGTATAGGCAATAGCTGCGATCACAGAAAAGAAAAAAAGGATCAGGAAACTATCACCTTGAGTACTAAGCTGCTCCTTCAAACGCATGACTTCTCCCTTAAGCGTTGATATCTCTTCACGGATTTCTCCCTGAATCGTTGATAGCTCTTCATGGATTTGTCCTATGGCTGGATCCAGAACGTTGCTTCTACTCCGATCAACGCTGAGGATCAGGTCCTTTTGCTGCTCTATCCTGCTCGCGAGGATCTCAAACTGTTCGGTGACTCTGTCATCCCACCATTGGTGGATGTGATCAAACGTTCCCTACATTCATGACAAACCGTTAGCAAGAACTTAAAGTACACATTACAAACCGAATGATCTTTTAACAAACCAATACAAACTTAATGAATACCTCGTTGACCCATTCCGGGCAGGCATAGTACCTGCGACCAGCTGCGTTTGCTTTCAACTTCACAACCCGCCCACAGAAGCACTTCTCCGGTATGCCGTATGTGGCATCCGCGTAAGCCCAGTACGGGATTTCCTCAGATGATTCGCTGCTATAGTTTGGCATTATCTGTAACAAAAAAATAACGACCACTTTACAATCGATATTGTGGAATAACTAACTGAAAAAGGCAATGTCAAGTGAAAACAATTAACCGAAAGACAGTATAACATGAATTCGTATTCGAAAGCAAGTGAAAACGGTTTACTTTCATTGTATTACACCCCAATTACAACCCCAAATGAAAGCCCCAAAATTTTTCCCCTTTTCATATGAACCCTTATTTCACCGATTTCAATTTCCATTCAAATCTCCCAAAATATTAACTTCAATTCGTTTTCGTGTTTCAATGAGGTGAAATGACTCGAAATCGACACTAATAACCCAACCTAAACCACCGATTACAGACTTCAAATTTTTCGCCACGAAAACCAAAACCCTAATTTCCCTATATCGAATGAAATCGGGCAAAAGGAAGAGAAGAAACGCTTACTTCGGCAATAATCACGGAAGCCCGACCCTCGGTTGTCCACTACACCGGCAAAAGTCGACGGTTTCGACGGATTTGACGGAGGCGACGAGAATCGCCGTAGGAGAGGAAGAGAAAAAAGAAAAAAAACTCGCGAAGGAGAAATGAAATTTTGGGCAAAAATTTTTTCTCTTCCCCAAAATTGATGCGAAAATTCCTCCTCTCACGCTTCGTCACATGTCTGGAATGCGGGTTCATCAACCTCTTCCGGACAGACCGATCCGTCGATTTTGGGCTTTTTTTCTTTTTTTTAAATCCATTTCGCCTATGAACTCGAGCCAAATCCGTCCAACGGACCACTACTGGACCTGGTCTAAGCTCTTCCCAACATGCTGGTGGCATTGGCGTATTTGTACAAGTGGGTTGTTGATAACGACAACCTCTAAGTACACCATTAGCAGCTTTTCTTACCAAAGGATCCTTGTTCGTAAGGAATTTGCACATACAGTGTATTGTGTTTTTAAATTTCTCACAACATGACCCTCCGTTTTTAGGCTCCCCCTCGCCTTTGTATATATGCCTAGTGATGCAATCTCTAACCTCCACTTTGCATTCTTTTGGTATCTCCTCCATCTTTGGAAGCTCCTCCTTAGGCTCAGGCTTGTCGGGTATTACTTTACCCATTACATAGCCTGTGCCAATTCCACCAGCCATATAGTCGCCACGCCACGGCTACCGCCACCCCCACCGCCACGGCGCCTGCCGGTGACGGGTATGATGATGACAATGAGCATCAATGCAATGATCTTCATTTTTAATGAATTAGTAGCTATTTAATTTGTAGAAATTATCTCTGCTTATATTTTATTTTGTTTTTAGGTCTTTAAATAGGAGATTGCAACCTATGGTTCATAAAAAAGACATGGAAATATGAAAAGTGGGAATCGATTCCTATAAAGAAGGGAGGATTTGATTCTTGGAAAAAAACAAAAAAAAAGGGACGATCGTAATTCACTATATTTGATAGCTTCTTCCTAATTAGTCCTCTTTATGTGGAGATTGAGTTGTTGATTTAGAGGTTGTCCACGAAACGAACCTAAAGTTTTCGATGGTATGATTATTTCATGAACTTGTTTCAATGAAACGTTCATAATCTGAATATTAACAAAGTTAGATCGAAGAGAAGGAGCAAGAGTGTTTCCCTGCATTTTAGGCTCATCAATTTTCCTTCAAAACCTCATTCTCTCATCCATTGTGATAGCCTTGAGACTATATAAGGTTATACATTTGAATGATGGGCTTTGCATAAGGTTTAGGTAAAAGTTACGCTTCAAAACTAAATGAGCTGTATTTGTTTTGGCTTACAGTTCTCTAATTTACACTTAATAAATAAAATGATTCATTGCAAAAAAAATAGCACAACAACAAAAAAACACATACAAAAAAGACATGTGATATCCTCAACTTAATCTAATCTGGTTCTTTGACCCAAAAGAAAAAAAGTCTAATCTGGTTCAGAAAGTAAAATACACAAAACCCAAATTCCACACAAAACACTCTCCAAGAAATTAAAAAGAAATAATCTAAAGGAGGTTTGTTGTAATATAATTTTCATAAAACAAAGAAAAATTGGGTTTACGAGAGGAGAGGGACATGTGACGCGAGGCCTTCCTCTTCATCTGCAGCAATCACACTTGAGCCGTTGCTTAAACCGACCGGTTTGGCATTTCTATAAATTCCATAAAGTATGAGTTGCATTGTCCCGAACACAAACCCCACTCCATTTGGCACCTAATCAGTTTAACCACAAAATTAATTGAATTTAATTAATTGATCGTAAATAAATTATTCTGAATAGCATATTACTAAGTTCAACGCCTATCCGAAATCTCAAGAAGACGCATTTACAAAATTAAATGACCCCACAAAATAGTGGTTGTTGCATATTAGACCAAGACACTTCTTAAAAAAGACTATTATCTGAAAAAATCGCCAAAAGATCATTGGTTTGATGTTGGAGACCTGGAGTCCACAATTTTTTCAAGTCATTATGCATAAATCGTGATTTTTTCTCAGATATATATATTTTTTTAAAATGTGGCATTGACAATGACATGAACGGAGTTGATTACGGCGTCAAAAAACGACAAAATATGTTGGTGTTAGTGTTAGAATATCGAAGAGACATGGGGTCGATGAAATAGCTTTAACAGTGTAACTATATTTCAATTTTCAAGTATCTCTGTTTTGTCTTCTATATGTGTTGAAGTAGAACCATAAAATGACTAATAAGTGAACCACACAGTAAAACCTTACTTACGAGTAGAAAAATGTTATGTTGGAGTGAAGCGTAAACGCCTCAAATCGCGCCGTTTAAGAAGAGGAAAAACGACAACCAAAACGGCATGTATTTCACGCTCTTTGTCGTCACTACTGTTTTCTGCATAAAAGCAATACTATTAGTCTATAGCTATGTTATAAGTTATAAGTTATTAACCAATAGGGGTTATAACAGATATTTATATGATATAAGCTCAAAAACATATATTCTAATTACATTTTTGCCCGAAATGGGAAAATGAAAATAATAAGTACGGTATGTCTTTTTCTAAGATTTGTATTAATAATGGACCCACCAAGTCATGGTTGCATTATTAATACAACTGTGGAGTACATAGAGGAGATGGCAATGACGATTTTTATTCAAATATAAATGTGAAAAATCTAATGACGTACAAGTTATATAATTGATATCTGAGTGCGAATTCTTAAAGACGTGTGCCTAAAAAATGCCATATAGTGTGGTTGGTTTATGATGATTGCATGCATGATAAAAAATAACGTTTATATTTCCCCCAAAAAAAAACCGTTACTAAAATGACCAAATTAATACCACCAAAAATAACCACTGAACTTATTTTCTTTAACCGTTACTAAGATTTTTCTTTCAAAACGTGGGTATTATAAAACAGTTATACACCATATGTATTTTATATAAAATTTGGACATACAATACAAGTAAAAATTAAGAATGAACTTACCATAGCAGAAAGAGGAGATCCATACATTACAATGTTTAGACCGGCACATATGAAACCCATCGATTGAGAACGCGTTTTCTCATCTTTAAACGCACTTCTCGACTTCTCGTGGCAGCAATCGCTGCGATTGGGAAAAGGACGTTCAACAACGATACCACTACGATTGTATTGAACTGTTAAAAACAAAAAATAGAAGACATTAGTAATATTTGAATATAGATAAAATTCACTTACATCAACTATAAACACTTTGTAAAATGTATAAGTACGTTATAAATTCTTACTTTACAAGTCATCATAGTATTTATTATAACAAGTGGATCACATATTTTAATCAACTTAACTTCAAAAAATGTGTGATACAGAAAACTGATATTCAGATCCAAATCTGAATAATTACATCAAATAATATACTGATTTTAACCAGCTATTATATAAGAAACACAGAATATCAAGAAAATCAGATAGAGAGAGAGAGAGAGAATATATATCATATCTATGATAAAAATGAAAAATGAAAATGAAATAAAAACCTTGAGATGTCGAGGGGCATAAAAGAGAAAGAGTGAGACATAGATGATTTCAACAAGAGCACCAAAGCCATTGACGGTGGAGACAAGGTATTCTCCGGGAGTGACTATGCCGTAATATGTCCATAGCGACGATCCTAACAACGTGCAGATGTACGGCAAGCTCTTATACTCCTCCGTCGATTTTCGCTTCACTATCTTCCAAAATGTCTCCCTGAGTTTTTGTATGTTGGACCAATCAGTAATAAAATATATATATATATATATGTATATATCAAATCTTAAAATTTTGTTACTTCTTCCAAAATCTAGAGAGAGAGCTCACACTGGTGAGAGGAAGACGAGTACGGAGATTACATTTCCTGCGTCAAACACAAATTACAAGAGGTATATACATGAGTGTATATACATGTAGAGATATAAGCACACGTGCGAAGAAGGGTGTTTACCTATGATTCCGATGTAGAAACTTGTCTCAACCATTTGTGGAGACAAGAGGTTCTGAAGAAAAAGAAAGAACAAAAAAAGAGAAAAAGAGGAGTATGAGACTATGAGAGAGAGTGTGTGTGTGTGTGAGAGAGGAGAAAGAGGAGGCTAATTTATTTGGAGGAACGTGACCACCTTGTTTTATATTTTTTGGGCGGGTTTTGTAATGTTATTTATTTATTTTTTATTTGTTCACACTATAATATATTCAACTGGTATATTGACGTAAATAGATATTATTAGATGAATGAGAGAATAAAACCAAAATAAACGAGTTGGATGTTTTAGGAATGTAATTTCTTATATTGACGTAGATAGCTAATTAGGTTAAACACAGTATTTAGTTAAATTCAAGTTTTTTTCCATGCATGCTATTACAAAAGGTTACCGGATCAATACATGTAGTGTTTTTCTAAACTATCGTTCTTACTAGCAACAATTTTATTTATACTATTATAACAGAATATTTTTAGAATGTGCTACCCAACATCCTTATTTTCGAGTTAAACATATTATCAAATATTTATTCAATCTTCATAAATTAAGCATATTTAAGTTAATAACATTTAACTTATTTTTAAAAAAATTATTTCATATTTAATTTATGAAAAATTATTTTATTTGGACGCATGGATTAAATTCTAATTTAAGATAAATGTTAAACTATATGAAGAAAAATGATGTGTTGTACTACTATCAAATTATGTATAGTAATGGACAGTAGACCCTTTACTTAATTAAACTAACACATTCATTATGTAATGGGGTCTTGCCTGAGTGATAAATTCTTTCCAACCAAAAAAAAAATAATAATAACACATGTGCCATGTGGTGGCTAAGGCTATATTCGTGGCTACATAATTTTACCTCTTTTTCTTTAGCTTGAAAAACTTTTTCTTCTCTGTGCTAAATAATTTTTTCCTATTAAAAGAGTGATCTAAGGTTTCCCAAATTTCTTAAATAAATTACTTGGATTGTTAATCAAAGGAAAGCAAGGGTATAGTTGGTACGTATCTCTCATTGAGATACTCCATTTTGGTCTCTAATTAATTTCCCAAATTTCTTAAATAAATTAGTTAGATTGTTAATCAAAGGAAAGCAAGGGTATAGTTGGTATCTCTCATTGAGATACTCCACTTTGGTCTCTAATTAACTTCAACCACAACCCTCTATGATTTTGATGTCATTATCAAGACATGAAGACTTTAAATCCACGTAAATACTGATACGTATTGTATGCATATACGATTTTAGCTGGGATCAACAAGGAAGATTAGTTCAATCAGGTTTAAATAGAAGTATAGAACTATCATGTGTAAAATTACATCTCAATCTTAACTTATTGGCTAGAACAAAAAATTGTAAATTTTATAATAGATAATCCAACTACGTAAGTGGTGGTACCTAATGGTAAAATGACTTGAAGACAATGTGCCACTCTTTCACCTATGAATTTGACTCTCATTAGAAATATATTCGCTATTATTTAGCAAGTAGAAATAGTACTAAGTTTTAGATCTATTAAAATTTTTAGTAAGTAAGCTATTTGCGGGTTACATTTATCCTTAAATATATTAGAGAAATACACTCTTCTTGAAAAATTATCCGAGTCCTCATCTAAAATATGTACATATTTTTAAAAATGTGTACATATTTCTTGAAATTTCAACGAAACTTTGAAAAAATTGTACAGTATCAAGATTTTGGACTCACTGCCACCAATGCCCGAGGACGGATACGTGGTCTGTGATACAGAGCTGGGCACTGCCAACAAGATCCTTCTTAGAGTTTCTCATGTTCTCAAGGTGTTTGCTTGTTATTGACTGTCTCAGTCTGATCCTAATTGGAAAGAAAAAAAAAGTACTTAGAGGGTGTGAGTCTCTTGTTTGTGGGATTCATTGGATGGACAGATCTATGAAGAACATCATCGAACAAACCGTTGCTATCTGAGTGTAACTAAAGTAAGAAATCCACTCCTTCTTCTTCCAAAGTTGAGATAGGTTTAAGATTCTAATTCAAATTAATGCCTTTGGGTTTGGATTTGAGTATCTTTTTTGATGTTTAAGAGTGTTTTTTTTGTGATTGGTTTTAAGTATCTGATTTTGGGTTTTCTTTTTGACAAAACTTATAATGTGTTAGATTAGCCATGATATTGATGAGGGTCCTCGGCTTAAAGTGGTGAAGAAAGAATGGTTTGAGGGCAAGGATTGTCTTGACATTGGCTGCAATAGCAGGATTATGACTATCCATATTGGTAAGCTTCTTATACATTTGCTAAACACATTTTTTGAAGAACACCGAAAAATCCTTTCTTGGTACAAGAATCTAATGCCCCTATTATATTTGTAGATGTGGCCCTTTGTGAGTATTTGTATAGTTGTATGGTTTCTACTGATTTGATTTCTTTATGAGAATGCTATGTCAAAGTGGGATTGGACTTTCACTGTCTTGGATATGTCTTTGTTAACATCTTGCTTTTCTTTTTCTTCAGCTAAAAATTTTAGTTGCCGGAGCATTCTTGGAGTGGATATTGATTCAAGTAAGAACTATTAGTTGTCGTAATATCTTCCAAGATTTTTCTTTTTCATATAGGACATATATAGATTAAACTGTTAGCTACATACGTTATCATTCAAGTCTGGAGAAAATGTTTAGTTTGATTTAATCTAGTATCTCATATTAAGTCTTAACTCAAGTGAAACACAGAACAATAAATACTTTAATCCAGATATGTATTTTGGAAGCTTTCGTAAGTTTTATCTTTCTGAAGTAATTGTTTCCTGTGCATTGAACTCGATTTCCTTTGGCTGAAGGTCGCATTGAGGATGCTCACTAGCATCGTAAGAAGTTTGTGAGAATGCAGAATTCTGATAGGCCAAATGAAAAGAAATATAGCTCAGAGGGTTTGAAGGAGGAATCTGTATCCCTTTCCAATGGTGTGACAAAGTCAGACAACCAAGAAACTAAAAACCTGTCTCAGATTGTCTCGTTTCAGAAAGAGAATTTTGTTCAAACTCAAAATTTTGACGACAATCATTATGATACAATTCTATGGTAAATTTCTTTTTATTTTTGCCCGTTCTTTCACTCTGTATGTTTGGCTTCTTCTTCTTGGAGAGAATTGGCAACAATTAAGAACGTTACCGATTTTTTTTGGTAATGCTCATACCACAAAATACGTATGAAACTCAACTACTGTAATTTAGAAAATATTTGCCTGACGTTTTTGGCTAAAGAATCTTATGTCACTAAGCCTTTTGATCTCACTGTTTCCTAAAGGAGGTCTCATCTTTAGTTGAAATCCAAATACAAACAGTTTTATTGATGACATGTTTGCTCTTTGATGCAGTTTGAGTGTGACAAAATGGGTTCGTTTGATTTGGGGTGACGACAGTTTGATAACCTTGTTTTCAGAGATTTGGCGTCTTTTTAACCCAGTAGCTACATTGTACTTGAATGTGTCCATTTTCTCTTCTCATATGCGCAGCAATTGACTGTTGTCTTTGCTTTTAAGGATGGTATTTTTGTAATGGAACTTCAGCCTTGGAAATCTTATGAAAACAATCGTCGTGTTTCAGAGGTGTGTAGATACACAAAGTTTCTTTCTGATTGCAAAAGTTAGCTATATATATATATATAAAGAGTTTTAATCTGTGTTTGTCTTCTGTAATTTGCAGACAACTGCAATGAAATACCGAAATATTGTTTTACGTCTAGATTATTTCCAAAATTTTGTCTTTCCTATATTCAACGTAATCTCCAAAAAAATCTTCTTGATAAGGTACCCTTTCTACTCTATTTACTTCTTTACTTTGCCTATACTCTTACCTGATCTATAAAATATGCTATGCAAGTAGTGTTGGCTTCTTTTACATCAAGCTTGTCTGACTCAAGCAAAGGGTTTGATATACAAATCCTTGCATTCCAGAAATGAACTTTAACAACTAGAAGCGTAAAGAATTTGAGTTTTTGAAAAGCCTTGTAAAAAATCAAACTAATTTTGGGATTACACACAAGATGTGAAGAAACAACTACAAGTCGCTTCATATCTGTAAAAGTCCTCAAGTATAAAAGGATTCTAATTGTTTTACTTTTCTTTTAATGGTTGTTGTGGCTTGTGGACTTGATCTCTGGGTGTAGAGATTCAAGGGAGATTGCTTTCAAAATTATACGCTTTGGTGGTGTATCTTTCGATTTCATATCAATAAAGGTTTTTCTTGATCTTTTTTTCAGCAAATCTATCGTTTACAGAATCAATCAAACGTTAGAGAGAGATATAACAACAACAAAATAAAGTATCTCAAGTGATGAGGTTTTAAGCAGATATAATCTTGAAAGGGCTGGTGACTGTCTTCTTCTTACTTCATTCTTCATAGTAAGGTCCTTTTCCAGATAACAAATCTAGGACTTGCCATGCTGCCGAGAATCCCTCAGATGCTATTGTAGACGTTTCGGGCTGAGCGAGCATGATTCTTATGTTCTTCCCTTTGAGATACATCATACTCTTTTTGAATTCTGGATCACCCGATCACCCGTTATCAAGAGAGACTGAGAGAAAAAGGCGAGGCCTTCTGATAAGGTTGTGACGAGCCTTGCCATAGATATCTCTCGTGATCATGAGATCAGCAGTCTCCGGTTTAGCTAGATGAAGTTTCATATCAATATTCTTTTTTCCAAAACCCGATCTAGCCAACTCATTACATTGCTTGCACACGCAATATTGTTCTGGAGCATAGCAGAACTTCATAAAGCGTGGCATGTCATCATTAGAAAATAGAGATTTTGACCCATAGAAGCTAATATAATCCGACGATTAATCAGGTTTATCGACAAAACGATCAATCAGCCACCTTGACAATTAATCAGCCGCTTAGTCGCTGATCAGTCCAACTGCCGCAATTTTGTACCATGCAGTCAATTTAAGCGAATAATTAATTTTAAACTGCCCAAAACCGATTTCTTATCGGGCCTATTTACAAGCCCAATTGGAGTGACCGAACACAGAATTCGATCTTTGACCCACGACCTAAGCGAGAACGTTTCAATTGAAGCACAGATGAAGACTCTTATTTATAGTGCTGCTTCCCCTTCTCAACTATCCAAGTTTGTCGATGTGGGACAAACTAAAAGACCAACTTTTAAAAATATTGTCATGAGTATTTATGGGTTTGAGTTAAATATGGATCCTTAACACACTAATCTATCTTTTAGATTTATCATTATGCACATATTTGTACAAACTTTATTTCATATATGTTTAATATAACAAAATTAATATTAAAAAAAATAATAATAATTAAAATTATATTATTAATAAAAGTTGAAGGTAAATGCTTTTGAGATTTCAAGTTTCTCATTATTTGTAGTTTCATATAGCTAATAGTGTCTCAATCTTTCTGTTGTTTTATTTTGGACAGATTCTGAGGTAACTTGAATTCAAAAGAAGAATTTTTACTGAGTAATATCAACTGTTTTTTAGTTTTGCATCATGGATTACAGAATACAGATTTATTTATACAAGAGTTTGTGGATAATATAAATTTAATATGGTGTTCCAAAATGTTTATTATGTTATTTTTACGGTAAAGAAAAAAATGTAGATTGGTAGACACAAAAAATATTACCACATTTCACCAAATATTTGGGGTCTCATGTTAATGCGGATAAGTTTTCTTATTTGTGTGTTCTAAAAATAGAGAAACAGCTATATATCATAATTCATCTGCCCTTATTATGTATTTTCATGTAATAATATCTACGATATCATAATCTCTACAATATGATCCTATATATATTCATGTCATTTTTATAATATCATAATATTCACTGTATGATCCTAAGTATATTTATGTCATAATTTTTTTTAAAAGTATTTGGCTAATATAGTAACTAAAACAAACTGAGAGGCATGTGAATAACCAGATTCAGCCGATGTCAATGCGCCACATAAAGTAACCACACCATCCATATCGGATATTTATGTATTTTTGAATTTGAGGTCAATAATGTTAGTAAGACTTTAGGCATGTCAATGTAGATAGGTCTCTTTACCATTAGACTCGCCATCTTGCAGGTTGGTCCCAAACATTAACACGGAATCCTTCTCTGTCTTTTCTTTAAATATATACTCCATGTTTTTTTCTCTTTTTTTTAATAACTTTACACATTATCTTGAAAATTTTCTAGAAATATTATGTTAATATTTTAAGTTGGTATAAATTCTTACACTATAATTCTAATATATTTTTCTAAAGCACCAGTTATATAATTGTAAGAATAATTATTATATGGGTTTATATACAATTGTAAATCTTTTAGTTATGATTAATTAATTAATTATATATATATATATATATATATATATATATATATATATGTGTGTGTTTAACGCGTAAGTAAGCATACTGACCTGTAAATTGCAATTATGAGGGACACATCTTGTGAAATCTGTTTATTGAAAGTTTAATGCAAAACTTTGTTTCTTGCACGCCAAAACTTCAATCTATTGCGAGAAAATGTATTAACTCTGAATAGCGTTAACATTTCTGAAAATTCAACCAATACTCTTACAAATATTCTTGGGAAATCGATTAAAAACTAATTATATTTTTAATGATGTCTAGAATATTTAGAACTATCAATAATGTAGTATTTTATCCACACAAAAAGTTAAGAAAATGGTTTAGTAAACTGATTGGGGAGAGAAAATGATACAAGAGAGTAGATAGTAGCTAAATATTTGAATAGTCAGGAGAGGAATCTCCAAATCCCCAACGACTAATGTAGGAACATAAAAAGACATCAACGTACTTAATTAGTATATCTACACATATATATATATATATATACTATATAAGATAAGCAAATCGTTATACCATGCATGTGTGAAGAGCCAGGAGGTCCAATATGATAATAACACTAACAGTACCACAACTCACAACGCAAGAACTCAGGTGATAAAAGCAAAAGAAACAATAAGAGAAGAGAAGAGACGAGTCTCACAACTATTCAAGTGTTATGGACTTAAAGCACCTCCATCAATGAGCTGGTGTAAGGGGTGCTTAGTTATTTTTTAAAAATATTTTTGTGTTTTATGAACAGTGAAGAACACTTTGTTGAAAACCTCTTCCATCAATGAATCTCATAATAAAAAAAAAATCTCTAAATTTGACTGCAACCCTAACCCTAATATTTTCAATTTACGACTAAAATTATGAAGTCAAGAGTCCAAAACCAAAATTCAATCATTTTTTAGCAAGAGAATCGAAAGCCCCAAATTAATTTAAAAATTTAACGAACTCTAGGGCATCAAATTATGGGCTGAACCAATTAGGTTAGAAATTGGGGATAATTGAATATCAATGCGAAAATTTTACAGGGATGATGAGAAGAAGCTTTTAATTTAACTTCATTTTTTACTTACAAAATGAAATGAGGAAATGTCATCTATTTATATGGGAAAGCAAACATAAACTACCACAATTAAAAGGTAAAGAAACCTACACATCATCACATTAAGGATAGGTAAATATTATGGTGGAAAATCATTTCCTTAACACTCCATGTTGATTATCCATCACTAATAACATATTACGTACTGTCTCGTTAAAAACTTTATCATAGAAAAATCCATTGAGATAAAAACCATGACAAGGGAAAAAGAGTACAATATCGTAATCTCTCTCTCAAAGTGATGAATATAAATTTTCTTCATAGATCTTGCAGTCGGCGCATTCCAATACTATGGACATGTCTTCTGAATGATGTAGTGGGAATCGCCTTAGTAAAGAGATCTGCTGCATTGTCACTCGAGCGAACATAATGGATATCCACTTCTTGATTCTTCTCGAGTTCTTGAGTGTAAGAGAAAAATCTTGGAGGAATATGTTTTGTTCGATCGTTCTTTATGAAACATTCCTTGAGTTGAGCGACACACGCAGCATTATCTTCGAACACTTTTGTTAGTTCCGTATCGATGACTATTCCACTTGCACCTTGTATATGTTGAGTCATAGATCGGAGCCATATGCATTCTCTACATGCTTCATGGAGAGCAATGTTTTTCGCATAATTTGAAGAAGTGGCGACCAAAGTCTGTTTTTGAGAACGCCACGAGATCGCTTGGAGATAACGAAAGATATGCTTTATCCCATTCCAATGCCTGCGCGTAGGAGATGAGCTGTATCTTGCAAGTAGATTAGTAGCAAAAGCTATATCTGGCCGAGTATAATTTTCAAGATACATAAGCCCACAATAGCGCTCATATAAGGTACTTCAGGACCTAATACGTTTTCGCTATCTTCACAAGGTCGAAATGGATCCTTGTTAATATCAAGTGATCTATTGACCATTGGAGTACTCAAAGGAGTTGCTTTATCCATTTTAAAGTGTTTTAACACCTTTTTGGTGTAATTTGATTGATGCACAAATATTCCATCTTGGAAATGCTCAATCTGGAGCTTTAGACAAAATTTTGTCTTTCCAAGATCTTTCATTTCGAACTCTTCTTTCATGTGAGTTCTTGCATCATCAATCTCCTTTTGAGTTCCGATTATGTTCCGGTCATCGACATATATAGAAATGATCACAAATCCTGATGAGGATTTCTTAATAAACACGCAAGGGCATATCGCATTGTTGATGTATCCTTTACTCAACAAGTATTCACTCAAGCGATTATACCACATGCGTCCGTACTGTTTTAATCCGTAAAGTGATCGCTGTAATTTGACCAAACATATATCTTTAGATGCTTCAGGCATCTTTGATCTTTCTGGGATCTTGACTCCCTCTGGGATTTTCATATATATATCATTATCAAGTGATCCATATAGATATGCAGTCACAACATTCATAAGGTACATTTCTAGATTTTAAGATGCCGTTAGGCTCATTAAGTACCTGAATATGATTGCATCTATGACCGGAAAATATGTATCTTCATAATCAATTACCGGTCTTTGAGAAAAACTTTGTGCCATAAGTCGGGCTTTATATCCTGTGATCTCGTTTTTCTCATTTCTTTTTCTCACAAAGACCCATTTGCACCCGACTGGCATTACATCTTCTGGTGTAATGACTATAGGTCCAAAGACATTTCTTTTATTCAGGAAGATTAATTCATTTCTCATGGCCATCTGCCATTTCTTTCAGTCAGGCATTTTCTGGCATCCTGACATGGACCTTGGGTCTGGATCATCATATTCATTATCAATTTCCTTGGATACCAAAAAGGAGAACATTCCATATGTATCATTTATTTCACTTCTAGCCCATAATGTCCCACTTTGGGCGAAGTTAATGGAAATTTCATACTTTTCAGTATCATGTTCGTTTTCTAGACGAACTTCTTTAACTGGTTCTTCTGGAACATCTTCATGTATGTCTTCAGGACATATATCTTTATATGGTTCTTCTATAACCTTCTCACCAATGTCTTCAAGACATTTTTCTTTATTCGGTTCTTCTGGAACCTTGTCTCCCAATTTCTTTTTCTTTCGAGGATTTTTATCTTTCGAGCCCATCGGCCTCCCGCGGCTTTAACTGAATATGCGGTTCATTTGCTTTATTCCCATCAATAACTTGTTCCGGAACATTTATTTTTGATGGAGCATTAGCAGCGGGGATATATGATTTCGTCACCCTTCTCGTATCTGTGAACGCATCAGGTAACTGGTTTGCCAAACTTTGCAAATGCATAATTTTCTGAACTTCAACCTCGCGTTGATGGGTAGGGGGATCAAGATAAGCCAAGATTTGTGTACACCATGTGATATCCTTTGGCGTTTCTCTTGATCCTACCCCAACGCTGGGAATTCATTTTTATCAAAGTGGCAATCGGCAAAACGTTCTGTAAACATATCTCCAGTTACCGGTTCATGATATCTAATTATACTTGGTGACGTATAGCCGATATATATTCACAATCTCCTTTGTAAACTATAATTGATAAAGTAAGATTTGTTTGTAAAGCGATGAAGAGAAGAAGCTTTTAATTTAACTTCATTTTTTACTTACAAAATGAAATGAGGGGGTAAGTGTACCAAAACCGCTCTCAGGCCCTCTTCCCGAGACTTTTCCAAAATGTTTGAATTTTGCTTTTGACATTCAACATCTACTTTCTCTTTCCCAAATAGCTATGCTCTCTTCCAATCCGCCGGACCTACGCCAGCCTCTACTATGCCTCGGGCCCCAATTCTCGTCAAAAGTCTCTTTCTCTAAGGTCTTGGAAGTTAAAATAACCTGAAACAAGTAACTTTTCCATGAGCTGGCCTTAGCTAAGACTTAGAAAGATAGCTAAAAACAGCTCTTTCCTTGCGTGTATTCTCAAGTAATCCTCTGTACCTGCAAAAATCAAATCCGTTGGCTCAAGACGAAAAGCTGATTTCAATTAATCCTACCTCAAGCTCACGAGCATACCGAAGACCTCTCCCTCGTGGGATGCTTTTGTTACTCTATAAGTTAAATCTCTGTTTCTAGCATTGTGCTAAGTCTTAACTCATCTGCTACAAACTCAAACCAGAACCTCCTTCTCAACATCCTAGATCTAACAACTATGGAGAACAACAAGAATCTTGCTAACAAGAACCACGACGAAGATGAAGAAGAGATCATCGACTTACCCCATGTGGACAACTCTCAACTCATCGCTCACTTCAACTTAAGTCTGGTTGGACGCATGTTTAACCAAGATATCCGTAGCATAGAGGCTCTTATCACCTTTATGCCTCGACAGAACATCTGGGACGTTGAAGGCAGAGTGCACGGGATAGATCTTGGAAACTCCCGGTTCTAGTTTGACTTCGATTCGGAAGCCGACCTTCAGCGTGTGTTCAGCAAGCGCCCATGTCACTTTAACCGCTGGTCTTTCTCCTTGGAACGTTGGATCCCTCATGTTGGGGAGTCTTTCCCCAATAACATGACTTTCTGGGTTAGAATCTCGGGGATTCCTACACACTTCTGGATGGAAGAAAACTTCCGTGTCATTGGAAATCGTCTGGCTGATGTAAGAGTTGTTGATGTGCGAGCTGCAAGGATCCAAATCTCCTTGAATGCAGATAAACCTTTGAGATTCACAGCAAGGGCAAGGCTACAATCCGGCGCAGTGATTCGGGTAGAGATGAAGTATGAGAAGCTCGATCGTTGGTGTCTCACCTGCAGACACATCTCTCACGACGAGAGAACTTGCCCCCTGCTCACTGAAGATCAAAGACGAGAGAAGATGAGGGAAAGAGAGGCTGAGAGGAACTTAGCTCAAGCATCGAGAGAAGACTTGATACGCGACAAAGATGTTATGCAAATGAGAAGACAAGCAGGCCAGATATCTCTACCCCTTCGTGACAGAAACACCCTCCCTTTGCAGAAAGAAACCCGCAAAATCTCGACAAAGGCCAAAGAGGGAAGCTCTAACCCACTGAAGGATAAGAAAGGGAACCAAATACCCAAGGAAAGGCGCCCTTTTAACAGAAGACCTCATAGCGTATGGAACAGAATTGAAACAAACTCTGGTTACCGTTCTGAATCAAGACGGTACGAAAGAAGACATGAACCCATAGATGAAATTCATCCCAATATCAGAGAAGTCTCAAGAGATAATGAACCTGGATATCGAAAGAGACGATATGAAGAATCTTTTGCAACAAGCAAGAAACATATGGGAAAGAACAAGCAGAAAGAGATACTTGGAAAAGACCATTCCTCCGCTAAACCTCCATTGGCGAGATTCCCAAAAATGCCGGCTAAGTCTTCTGACTCTCAGAGAACTATCTCTGATCCTCCAGCCAAAGCTAAACAGGGATTTTCTTCTCCGGGGCACACGCGTAGTCGACCATTCCACCTCTCCCTTACCAGCAAGGCAACAAATCTGGGGATAGGGAAGATTGTTGAAACCGGTGAATCTTCAGAAGCAGGCAACTCAGCGAAAAAAGCTCTCACTTTTGAACCTGCAATCCCAATTGAATCAAACTCTTTTGTAGGCCAGCCTAAGCTTAGCAATGCGATGACTCTACCCCCATTGGAACCATGTATCAACGAAAATTGGTATGAACAGACTCTTGAAAAAGATATAGAAGCTATGATTCTTACCACATCAAAGCACGGCGACGAACAGCTCGAGTTTCTGATGGAAGTGGTTATGGACACAGGCGGAGACTTAAGGACCAATCATAATGCCTTGAAGAACGAGCCCATGGATGATGAGCTTATGGAGGATCCAGCTTTGCTCATCAACCATGAAACAATTGAAGGCTTTGATGAGGAAGATGAATGGATGAATGATGATGATCTCTTTGATGAAGGGGAACTGGACGAACTCCTAAAAGATGCAGACAGCCCTGAGAACGACCAAAAAGGAGAAGACCAGGAGATAATCGATGAGCTCGCGATAACAGAGGCGAATCCGCCGAATTTCCAGGTTGCTTCCTGGTACAGAAGCCCCGAAAAGACCGAGTTCGGGATGAAACCGGCGGCGGTAGCGGACAGAGCACCAGGGTGACCGGAAGAGAGAAACCGACTCTGGGATCGCCGGCGGCTCGCGGCTTATCCCTGAAGAAGAAGAACTTTCCTATGGGCCGTGTCTCTCCAAAGACTAAGGGGAAAGGAAAAGGCCCAAAAGCAGGTCCAGGCCCAACTGCAAATCAAGAAGATAAGCCCAAGGGAGAGAAGGGCTCCAAGGCCCAGAAGCAAAAACAAAACTCTGCAACCGGTGGGGAGGAAGCCCAAAAATTGGTTAAACGCCATCCATGAATGTGATAGGCTGGAATTGTCAGGGGGCGGGAGCCGATCTGACGAAGGATCACCTAGAAGAATTGCACCATTGTTTTTCTCCTCGTTTTTTATTTTTATCAGAAACTAAAAACAATCGGCTTTTTATTCAAGATATGCAAATATACTTTGGCTATGACCATGTTTATACCGTTGAACCGAGATGTCGTAGCGGCGGTCTAGCCCTTTTTTATATGGATGAACCTTCAGTTACTATCTCCTATTCGGATGAACACGTTATTGATGTAGAAACCATTCTAGACGGACATAAAATCTTTTTGACATTCGTTTACAGAGATCTGGTCATCAAAAACCGAGAATATGTATGGGAACGTCTCACCCAAATGAGTCTTTCCAGAGAACAAGCATGATTTATGATTGGGGATTTCAATGAAATCTACGGAAACCATGAGAAAAGGGGGGGGGAAGTCGGAGACCGGAATACTCGTTTATTCATTTCCGAAATATGTTAGATAATTGTGGGATGCTCGAATTTCCATTTAAAGGAAATTCTTTCTCATGTGTCGGGAAAAGACGTAACGGAAAGGTCAAGTGTCGCCTTGACAGAGCGGTGGGGAATGAAGAATGGCAATCAATCTTCCCCCACACCTCGGTGGAATACCTTAAATTATGGGGTTCAGATCATCATCCCGTGATGGCCAGAATCCAAGTGGATAATCGAAGAAGGAAGAAGTCTTTTAGATTTGATAAAAGATGGTTGGGAAAACCAGGGTTCAAAGAGGCGGTAATCTCCGACTGGAGCTCTTTGGATGGAATTCTATGTCAGGATTTCCATCGCAAAGTAGCCAATTGTCGGAAGAGTATCTCTAAGTGGAGAAAGTCCCAATCTTCTAATTCTGAGAAGATAATAGAGGAACTCAAAAACCAAAACTGAATGCGGCCCAAGACGACAAAAATTCTACATTAGAAGAAGTAGAAGAAATTAGAAGAAACCTTTGTACTGCTCTACGGGAGGAAGAAACATTCTGGAAACAAAAGAGTCGCGAACAATGGCAGAAAGCTGGGGATAGAAATACAGAATTCTTTAACGCGATCACGAAACAAAGGAGAAGCCGGAACCGAATCGTCGCCCTGAGGGACAGAAATGGGAACTGGGTGGAAAATGCACAAGGTATTGAACGAGTAGCCTCCCACTATTTCCAAGATTTCTTCACCTCGTCACAACCCCCAGACCCACATAATGCACTCTGGTTTATCACCGAGAAAGTATCACAGTCTTTTAACCAGCGTCTCATCCAAGACCCCATAGAAGTAGAAATTAAAGAAGCTCTTTTCGACAAAGCCCCGAGACCTGATGGAAAGACAAGCAAGTTCTACCAAAGATTATGGCAGGATTTCCGCCATGACATTGTGAAATTAGTAAAGGATTTCTTCAACTCAGGATCTTTTGATCCCAGACTAAATCAGACCAACATATGTCTAATCCCCAAGAAAGAGAAGCCTAGAGCTATGACAGAGTTCTGTCCGATTAGTCTGTGTAACGTGAGCTATAAGATAATCTTAAAGCTCATATGTAAACGACTTAAAAAGACACTACCTAGTCTAATCTCAGAGACCCAATCGGTCTTCATGGCTAGGAGGCTGATCAATGGTAACATTCTGTTGGCACAAGAAAATTTTCATGCACTTTGCACTAACTCGGTTCGTAGAAAAAACTTTATGGCCATCAAGATCGATATGAGCAAAGCATACGATAGAGTGGAATGGTGCTTCATTAAAGCTGTAATGATTAAATTGGGCTTCTCTGAGAGATGGGTTAAGCTTCTGATGTTCTGTGTCTCCTCGGTATCCTACCAAGTGTTGATAAACGGAGAACCAAAAAGGCATATATCCTCGACACGAGGATTAAGACAAGGAGATCCTCTCTCTCCGTTCTTGTTTATCCTTTGTACCGAGGTCCTGATCTCACTCCTAAATGGAGCAGAAAGGGAAAACCGAATTTTGGGGCTAAAAATAGCCCAAGCAAGCCCACCAGTCTCCCATCTACTTTTTGCGGATGATAGCTTGTTCTTTTGTCAAGCTGATATCCAACAAGGAACCGAGATCTTTAAGATCATCAACACATATGGCTCAGCCTCGGGACAACAACTGAATTTAGGCAAATCATCTGTCATGTTCGTGAACCGTGTTGATACGACATTGAAGCAAGTTATCAAGGACGCTATCAGAATATTGACAGAGGGTACTAGGGGTATGTATCTGGGGCTCTCAGAACAAATCTGTGGATCAAAAAATAAAGTCTTCTCCTACGTCCATGATCGACTAAGTAACCGATTGAATTCCTAGTCTGCGAGACTTCTTTCCAAAGGTGGAAAAGAAATTCAGATTAAATCGGTCGCCCAGACTGTCCATAGTTGCGTCATGTCATGCTTCCTAATTCCCTAAGGAGTGACTGATGAGTTATGGAGTGCCATTGCTAATTTCTGGTTGAGCTCGAAACAAAATAACAAAGGGATTCACTGGATAGCCTGGGACAAGATATGTATTCCCCAAGATATGGGAGGCCTAAGTTTCCGAGATCTACAAGATTTCAATTTAGCCCTTCTAGCTAAACAGCTATGGCGCCTCATTCAATACCCCTCGTCTTTGCTGGCTAGGGTTTTACGAGGACGATACTATAGACAATCCGACCCATTGGAAGATTGTAGAGTCTACTCCCCGTTCTACGGGTGGCGGAGCATTTTAGCTGCGAAACCATATCTAATGTTGGATTGCGGAAGACGATAGAGTCGGGTCTAAACACAAGAGTCTGGAGCAACCACGGATCCCAGATATTAGAGCTCGGCCGGCGAGAGCCACCCCGCAGATCGGCTATCAGGATCCGGGATTACTGGTTTACTATTTTATCCGACAAGATATAAAGGAGTGGGATGTTCCCCTTCTGAGGAATTTTTTCCAACCCGAGGATGTCTCTCTGATCCTAAGACTGAGACCTAGTCATATCCGTATCCTGGATGGATATGCATGGAACCATTCCAGATCAGGACTCTATTCGGTTAAGACGGGCTATGATCTAATTAGGAGGACAAAATTACAATGGAAACCCACAATAGTTGCGGAACCAAGCATTACGGTATTGCAAAGTCAGGTTTGGAAAACCCGCTTACCCTGCAAAATGAAGCACTTCATGTGGCAAGCATTATCAGAATGTGTGGCTACCTGCCAGAAATTAACATACCAACATCTTGGATCCGACACAAGCTGTCCCCGTTGCGGTGATCCCGAAGAATCTATAAATCACCTTTTGTTTTTATGTCCCCCGGCATTTCAAGTCTGGGCGTTATCGGACTTCCCGTCCTTTTCGGGCCTTTTCCTGAGTACATCTATTTATCAAAATATGAGCTTTCTCTTTTGGCAAACAAAAGAGATAGGTATGACGGATCTTCAAAAAGACGTATATCCTTGGATCCTATGGCTCATTTGAAAAGCAAAAAACGACAAAATTTCCAACAGGAAATCAATTTCCCCACAAGACATTTTGATCTACGCAAAAGTAGAAGCAGAGAGCTGGAGAATCGCGAACCAACCAGAGGAAGCCGAGGATATACCCGGTGGGACCCCAGCCCCCCCGCCCCCCAGATACCTACCCCCGCGAACCACCGAGTTCCAACATGTTGGATCGATGCCTCTTGGATTGATCACGACCCTGTTAGTAGACTCGGGTGGAGCCTGGTCAACAAGGATGCCGCAGAAGCCTCTCCGCCCTCCATGCGGAGATGGATTGTCTCTTGTGGGCTATGGAAGTCTTGAGAGAACGGCACATAAGAGCGGTGTTTTTTCTGACCGACTGTTCCGATCTAGTGAATATGACAGAATCCCCATCTGATTGGCTGCTTTTTACGTCTGAGCTAGAAAATTTACGTATCCTTCGTGAGAGCTTCTCAGATTTCACCATCTCCCACATCCCGAGAAGTGAAAATGTCCGGGCAGACAGTCTTGCAAAAGGAGCCTGAGCAAGATGACAAATATTCACCCACATCGATCATACCGAATCGATTGAGGACAGTTCAGAAAACTGCCTTCAGCCCAGCCAACAATGTAATAGTTGGTAGTCGATAAAAAAAATGAAATGAGGAAGTGTCATCTATTATGGGAAAACAAACATAAACTAACATAATTAAAAGGTATAAAAACCTACACATCATCACATTAAAGATAGGTAAATATCGTGGTGAAAAAATCATTTTTAACAGAAAGTAAGATGTCCCAAAAAGAGAAAGATATACTATTGTTATATTTTTATATGCTTTTTACTCTCATTTTTTTTTTTGTTTTCTTTATTTTTGCAGATTTTCTCAAATTTTTAACTAGAAAATTAGGAAAATTAGAAATCCAAAAATTTTTTTAGGGATTTTCTTTGAACAGTGAAGCTAATCCCGTGACAACCTTCGCTTCTCTCTCCAACAGCTTTGCCACATTATCATTTCCAGTAACCAACGGAGGAGGAGAGGAAGAAGATTACACCGACAACAAAAATTTCTCCTCAAAACTCAGCTCAATCTCCGACTTATCTAGCTCCGGTTCAACCACAGCGGCGGAAGAAACCGGCGGCTCCTGGGCGGAGTTTCAGGTGTACGAAGACAGCCATTTAGCTCGCATGTAATCAGCTTTCCTCCATGGCGGAAAATGCATCCCCTTCTTCTTCAAACTCTGCTTCGCCGCCTCTGAGACCATTGAAATGATCTGACGAATCCGGTCAGACTTTCCGAAGAAGATGAACGGTAAAGATTAAAGCAACGACTTGTAAGCATTCGTCTGCCGTGCGATCTCAAACTCCGATCGAAAATCCACGTCGATTAGAAACCTCTCACCGTTCACAATCACATGTACTCATACTCACCTGAAAATTTCCGAAATTAAAAAAAAAATCAGACAAAAAATCATGAGAATCGAAGAAGAAGAGAACCGGTTTAATGAAAATCGTACCTGACGGTATAGACCGAGTTTTATTCCATTTCGATTTACAAATTGAGGAATCGTATCGGAGAGATGAGAGTCCATCGACGACGATCTTCCTCAGATCGACTTTCCTTTTGATTGATTTGTTCTTCTCAACAATCTTGGCAACATCAGCTAACAGATTCCTCTCAGCGACGCTCGCGCATGGAATCAAGCTCTGTTCAAAAACCATGGACGATGATGAATTCGCTAAGAGATATAAACCTAAGTTTGGGTTTGAGGAAGAAAAAGAGAAGCTGAGTTTAAATACCTTGAAATGGTCATAAGCGTCGTTAAGAGAATCGACGGAGAAACCAAACCAATCGAATTCGTCGTCGGAGCTATTCGTCGACGGTTGAAACAATTGCAGCGATTGCGTCCGTTTCTACCTTGTTTCTCGTTGGTTTCCTCCATGTAGTTTTGAACCATCTTCGATAAAGCGACGGAGCTAGGCTCGAACTCTGTTCCGACGCCGTCTTCGGAGGCGGAAGTGATGAGTGATTTATCCGAGTTTGAGCTTCTCAGAACATTCGTGAACGGCCGATCTAAGAGATGCTTGAGGCGAGATTTGAGCACTGGTTTTCGTGATTCCACACGAGCTGAGTCTCTACTCGCCGGAAAATCGTTGTTAATCGGCTGGATCTTCATCGGAAAAGGCATTGATTATAGATCTAATCTGATTTCTCTCTCGGCGGAGTAAGGACCAAGTAAATTCTCCGTTCAAACAACAAATATATTCAAAAGTTCACTCATAAACTTCCCCAGATTTTAGATCTCTTTCCAGGAAAATTCAAAATCGGAAACTCCACAGCTTCAAAACCTCACAAGAAGAAGAGAAGAAGAAACAAAATCTACTAAAAAACCTCTCAGCTATTAGAAAGTAGAAACTACCAAGTAGAAAAACTATACGATCCTCTGAAAAAATCAGTAAGAAAAACGGAGATTCTTAACGCCGACGATTTTCACGGAAAACATGACGGCAATTGTCGGAAACATCGTTACTAAGAACGGTAAAAGAGGAAAAAATGACCGGATTACTCATTTTCCCGGCGACATTTGATTTGCCGGAGATTGATTTAATGTTTTGAGACAAATCAAAGAGGTAAATTGTCTATTTGAAAACGTAATTCTCAGTTTTTTTTTGTGTCCTTCTAGTTGGAGTAAAGCGAATTGGTTGATTATATAGGTGCAGAGATTAAATGAATTCGGAAAAACCTATCTGTGTTCTCTCTCTCATACCTTTCACTGAGAGAAGGCGATTTTCCTTTTTTGCTTTTTCGTCCGTTCGATCGGAAAAATAAATTCTGGTATAACCAGATCTATATGTAATAATCTTTCCGTTCTACGGATTTCAGTTTTCCGGCTATGACCGGATTTTTCTTTTCCGTTTTCGAATCTCCTTTTGCTTATAAGCAATTGGTTTTTTCGATTTCGGACTTTGTGCTTCTTCTACAAATCTGGCCGCTTTCTTTTAAGAGGTGGTAAGGTGATGGTGGTGAAAGCTCCTACTCCAACATTTGGCATCGTCCTCTCATGGTTGGGATGTTAAATCTCCCTTGGTTCCCTCACGAAAAACCTTTTTCAAGGTGGAGGGTAATATATAGTCATGAGTCAAAGATGATCGAATGTCTTTTTAATGGAGGTGAGAAGATTTTTGACCACCCAAGATCTTTATTGTAGAAGAAGCTCTAGCGGCGGTTCACAAGCATCATCGTGAAGCCGGAAGCTGGAGGTTGAAGTGTCGTCGGCAGCGAGTTCCAGCGCACCAGAAACTAAAGCGGTGGTGCATGACGATATGATCTTCATCTTGACACGTGTCATTGGTGTTTATGGTTTTTACATCTGTCTATGTACGTGTCTAAAACTATCTTTGTATTTGGGCTGATATTAGGCCTTGTTTGTACCAACGCTTTACCCCTTTTGGGGTTTCGGTATAAAACGAATGACGACAAAAAAAAAAAGGTGCAGAGATTAGACCGAAGCTGAAGAGACCAAAGAAGAAAATGGTGACTAGACAAGATGATGCCACGTCATTAAATTACGTGATATTGTTTTTGGTTTGACAAATTGTGGGTTTGATTGGTGGCATTCAACTGCACGGTTGGGAGGGAGAGTTGAAAAAATGCTACCAATCGGCAACGTTAGTTGGAGAAAGCGTTTAAAACCTCAGTTGTAATCAGCATTTGAAATGGACTGTTGAAACATATTTTTTTGACGATTGGAAATTAATTTTAGGACGATTACAAACTATTCAAAAAATGACGTTTAGAGCAAACGAACAGTTGTAATCAGAATTTTTTTAATACTAAAATTTTTTAGTTTGATATTAATTTCTAATAAATAAACTAGTAAAGTTATATCATTCGATTCAATTCATTCGACAAAACAAAAATAAAATAAAAAAAAAGATGTATTTGTATATTTAAATCAGTCCAAATCCTACATTGGTTGTGCATATCTTTTTATAATCATCTTATAGATTATGAATTATAAAGTATTAGAAAGAATATTTATAAGACAATATTTATGCATTTTAAAGCTATTAAAAATATTTATCATCACTGATATTGAAAAAAATTATTACGTTTAACTTCTTAAAAGTAGTAAAATAATAATTATAATTTTTGTTTACTCAAATTTCATATGATAAAGTTTATACTATGTATTATTGTATCATTTTATAAATAATTATCTAAAAAAATTGAACAAAAAGTTTTATACACTTATACTATTCAACCGCTGTAATGCTACCAATCAAGCATGATTTTCAACAATTTTCTGTTATAAACTCATCTTTTCCAACCGCTTTCTTTAATCACCTCTTTTCTAATTGTCTCAGCTACAACCGCTCAAAATTCTCTAACCGTCTTATTTAAACGGAGTTATCAATCGGACCCCTCTCCAACCGACCTTATAATACATCTAAATCATTCTTTCTGTTAATCGATATCATAGTACATCTAAATCATTCTTTATGTTAATTTTTTTCGAGATTGAGTTTAACTTTCCTTTTTATTTTGTAAATACATTGTAATTTTGTTTTATTTTTTAAAACCTTCTAGATTCAAATTTTTAAATTTGCACCAATGTTCAATATTTTTGTTTAACCACTTAAACATTTTCTTCAACAGAAAAAAAAAACAGTATAGAGATCGAAATTAGGATCATTAATTTCACCAATTCCATTTAAACTATTAACGGAGCTTAAAGATGACGTATATTACCAATATTGATTTGTCCAATTTTCTTTGACTAATTTTCTTTGACCAATTTTCTAATTGGTTTGTCCATGAAAAAAAAAATTAAATGGTTTCTCTATTAAAACTGAAGTATGTTTTGTGTTCAAACTGATTTTTTTTAGTTTTCTACTATTCTACTAGTGGATATCTATTATTTCTGTTGTCAAACTGATTTTTTTTAGTCTTCTACTATTCTACTAGTGGATATCTATTATTTCTGTTGTCAAAAAAAATTTTAATTTTATTTTTTGTTTTATTTATTTCCAAAAATTAATAAAACAATATATTTAAAATTTATCTTTGAAATTAATTTTAATTTTTTTAAATTTTAATTCAGTTAGTTTAGATTTTCTTAGATATAGTTAGGATTAATTATCAAAATTACAAAATCAGTTGTTATTATTTTTACAAAATAGTAAATAAGATATTAACTTTTTTAAAAAAAAATTCAAATTTAAATAATATTCTGATACTGATAATAAACGAATACTTTTAATAATAAATTATTTTTAAAATTTAAATATTTAAAATTTAAAAAATATATTATATATAATATGAAAAAATAGGGTAAAATTATGTTTTTATATTCATAGTCTTTTTCAGATCAATCGAATGGACGTGTTAAAATTATGTTTTTATAATCGTTGTCAAATTTATTAGAAAAAATAAGTTTAAAAAAATAAATTTTATTTAAACACAAAAATAAATTTGTGTTATTTACTAAAAAATCATATATAAAATATGTAAATTATAATATCAAATTAAATTAAAAAAAAACAAAATTTATGACGCATAGGATAGAATCTAGTATCCTTTAAAGAGGACTTTCGTAACAAGCACAAGTACAACGCTCCATTTGGTGCCTCTGATTTTTTTTTTCTTCCCGTGGTAATATTGATCTAAATGCATACTTAAACAAAGAAAATCAAACATTATAAACATAACTAAAACTAAAGATACGATACAACAACTGATCATACTCAACCGAAAAACCAAAATCAACGAAAGACACTATGAGAAAAACGTGATTTTTTTCTATTCATATATATATATATATATATATATATATAATACTAGTAAAGAAAAGTAAAAAGTAACAAAGGAACAGTACTTGAAAAAAAGTAACAAAGGAACAGTATTTTAATTATTTTTGTTATTTGTAATGGTATATCATATAAGTTTTTACTAGGATACTGGTCCGCACGCATGTGCAAGCTTGAATTTTTGTTAAAAAAATGAATGTAGTTGGACCGATGTTAAGTACATTGAAAGTTAGTTACTTGGTTTCTGATGGATTCAAATTGGTATATAGATCGCGACGATTTTTAAAATATTTAGTCAAAGACCAATTTTTTGTCATATATTAATATAACTTTTTATTTGTTACTACTGACAGATTTTGAGGACAACAATAGTAGAATAGCAATAAAAATGTAAAGTAATTATAATTTTTCAAGCATGATTAATCTTACCAAAATTTTAGTCTACATGCTTATATACGCATGTACTACTGGTTGTACAAAAATATTATATTTACTTATCATATATAAGAATTGGGATATTGATGTTCTTGATTGGTATAATTTGCTCCAAATCATGATAATGAATACTAAATGTAATTTGAAGATAGGTAAATAATTCAAATAGGTAGAGTTCGCCCTAACTCTTTCTCTCCCAGGCACATTTCCCCAGGCAGCCGCTCGACTCAGTTTCACCGATCTAACATCTTCTTCTCCGTCCAATCTTCTTGTTGTCGTTTCCTCCTCTCTTCAACTGGGTTTGGGTCGAGCCTTGCTCCGGCCTTGGCTGTGAGTCAAGCGCCGGCAAATTATTATTCTCTCCGTCGTTACTCTCACTTGTTTATGTACTTTCGATTTATGCTCGCTCTTGCCGTCACGTCACCACCAGCTCAGTCCCACCATCTCTGCATCTGCGTTTCACCGCCACACCCTCTCTCCGACACGCCATCTCACCTCTCTCCTCTATTGCCAGCTTTCCACCTTGCCTCCATTCGCTAGATTTGTCATCTTCTTCGCTATATCTCCTTTTGATCAATCTTAGACAGTTTCGAGGACAAACTGCTTACAAGCTATCAAAAGTTTCTCTAGCAACGAAGTCGGGCGGTCCTGCTTCCATGTCTGCATCTTCCAGAGCATTGTACTACTTTACTGAGCCGGTCTTCCAGGTTCCCCTTTGCTCACTCTCTGCTTCTTTTTCTTTGGTAAGAAATGGACTGCTTGTTGAGAGAAGGATTTTGATCTTGTGGAATCCCGATATAGTTAGTTATGTTCTGAAGGCTGTTTTCTCCGGCATTCCCACGTTTTTGGCCTTTAATGGCATCCATGTCGTCTTGCTTGAACGGCAGGAAGGTATTTTGTGTAAATCCAAAGCAGCTTTGCTTGTGGTATCCGTACCTGTCCATAAATCTTTCACAAAGTTTATTTGCCAAATTCAGGATCATTTGAGTAAATCCAAGGTGTTTTCGCATATGGTGTCTTTATCCCAAGGCTTTGAACGCCTTGAACTCGTCATTTCCATTTTAGTGGCAGATGATCTTTCTCAAGCTATCTCTGAAGAATTAAGGATAATCTCGGTAAAATCCGACTCCTTCCATTTGGTTGAGCCATCATCTAAGGCTTTTGTGACTTCGAACTTCGTGGTATTCTCGAGGATTCCACTCCTCACCAGAAGATTTGTTTTCACTTCTATCAAGTTTATCATAAGTTTATTTTATGTATTTGCTGCTTCCTTCGGGAATAACTCTTTGTATGCGGTTCACGCATCTTTCGTTTCGTTTGATTAATCGAAGTAACTGGTTGCACAAAAAAAAAAGAATACTAAATGAAATTTTTGTATTTAGTATATTATATTATGAAATTGGCTAATGTTTGTAATATAATAAATTCTAGTATTCATATTTTTACAAAACTATACTTAAATGCTGAGAGTCTTAATATTTTGGCTACTACAAAAAAGTCAATAGTGGTTATAAAAAAAATTATACAATATAACATGTTTTTTAACTATGTTATATAATCAAATAGTTTGTATTAACTATTAAAGTTACTGGGTTATTACTGTTATTTACAGGAAATATAAATAATATAAAATAAAAATCAATTTTTAATACAAATTATTTTGTTTAATTTTTAATCATTCTCTTTTTCAGTTCTACTGTCTCAAAATAATCAATTTCACTATGTAACTGCAAATGTGACCATCATGGAGTCTCAAGAACTTTCTCAAAAAAGGAAGAAGGATAATATGATGATGGAGCTTCTCTTTACAAAAGGAATATAGATTTCATTCTTTAATGAGTGATTAAGTCCAATATTGCTGAAAACCACCGTATTTGCGAAGATAACCATGGTCCCACCGTATCTGCAGAATAGCAGGGGAAGAAGCAGAGGAAATTACCACCGAAACCCTTAAACTCTTTCCTGTAAATCCCTGTTAATATTACGGAAAGTATTAGTAGGGGTGTAATGATAGTTATAGGGAGGCTTAGCCTGCGCAGCAACAGAGAAAAAATCTCTAGTATGTCGACGCGGTTCACCATGAACCACTCATTTCTTTCCCGCCTGAATATCGCATTAAATGCTGAGATACGTGCTAGATTACATTGACCCTTGCGCCATATCGCTGTATTCTCGTATGTATAGATAATCTTAGCAGTCCAGTCAGAGAAAACGCCATAGTTAGACCTGCAAACAGAGACAAAAAGAAAGAAATTTGTTTGTGCGATCTAACAATATCAGCAAGTTCAGTTCGAGTGCAAGAAACAAGGTACATTTATTCTTACATTCATTGCTTATATGAGACTTAAATGCAGATAGAAACGAACCTCGTACAGTAATTAATGAACGACTGCATTTATAGCTCATTTATGTTGAGATAAATTTGTTGGATTCGAGTTATACAACACTAAAACACATTTACCGTTTACATATTCCAGGTGAAATGAGTTTGATGGTGAAGTACGTAAGAGGTGTGTGGAACAAAACTGCAGATGGTGACTGGGATTTTGAAGTGGAGACACCCGGAAGAGGGTACAGACTCCTGATGTCAGAGGGAGAAACCTTCGAGTCGCTTGATGGAATGATGAGAGCCCGGTACAGTCTCGATCCAAACGACATGATGGCAATGACCTACCAGACCCCTCCAAGCATCTGTGTAACTCCAGTGTGGAAGACTCCTCCTTTCGACATCATCAACAATGGCGATGTCCAACTCTTCATGGCTCTCCGAGTAGAGGTGGAGACTCTGGCCATTTGTGTTACTGTGGGAAACGAAAACGTGGAGCGCTACCATCGTGATCGACGCCTCACTGGTGATGTTAGCGGACCGCCGCCTGGGTTTAGTCGTCCAACTCGGGAAATCCCTGGTAATCCTCTTGGTTACAGCGATAATTCATTTAATACCGTTGAACATGCAAAGTATGATGATAAAACATGTGGTGGACTTACGATGTTTACAATTTTTGGGAAGGCCTCTTGGAGGGACCAACGGTGCTGATTGCTGAGAGTGTATTCCATGAGATCTTTAATGAGGAAGAGCAGCGGTACATCATGGAGTTTCATAATGCCTACACACAGCGGGAGTCTTCTCGTCAACCACCCATCGAAAACGATGACAGCTCATCCGGATCCTCCAGTGGAGAGTTCAACCAGTTGCATCATGAAGAGGGAATAGAAAGTTTGGACATCGGAATCTTAAACGGTGACCCCATCTCAGCTCAACCACAAACGCATGTAACTCGCGCAGTAGCCAACCTCTCCCTAAGGACTACAATGGGTGGAGGTACGGACTATTTTAATCCATTTTATGACATTGCCATTACCCTCTAACTATAGTGTTGTATGAGGTACATTATGATTTAACGGCTAACTTTGTTATTACAGTAATTGGAAGCTCGGCTCTATCTTCAGGTTCAACGAGCGGTGGCCAGATCAACATCCCTCCAACTGACGATAAGGGGAAATCTATGATGCCGAATGATGCTGCCGGTAGTCCATTCCTCGGATTGACAATCGCATACGCCGGGGAGGGTAGCGGCGTGCCGAATAAGCCGGTTCTGGTTTCAGATGATGATCTCCCTGACCACGACGGAGACTACATATGTGAGTGGGACGTGTACCACCAATTTCATTAGTCAAAGTCTAACATTAGCATTATAGTGCTACTTTCTAAATTATCCTTTATTCTTAGGTAATGGTGTGAACAAACCAGATCTGCTGTACGTGGGAATAGTGTTCGAAAACCAGAATGCTTTCAAGCTACACATGTCACTGTACGCCATTGCGAAGAAATTCCACTACCACAACCGACGATCAACACCGAATCTGATGGTGTTGGAATGTGTGGGACAAAGCTGTCCATGGCGGGTTTATGCCGTAAAGATGCAGGGCATCGAATGGTTCCAGATAAGGAAGGCGGCGTTGACACATAACTGCACGGTTGACGATCGTGGCCAGTACCACAGACAAGCCACAACAGCGGTCATTGGTGATATGGTGAAGAACAGATATGCCGGAGGTCTGGTTGGACCAAGACCTAACGAATTGCGGGATATGATGCGGGATGAACATGACCTCCCAATTTCTTACTGGAAGACTTGGAGATCAAGAGAGATAGCAAGGGAAGGAAGTTTGGGGGCTGCTGGAACGTCTTACAGAGAACTTCCAAATTTCCTTCAAAGTATGGTTATCTCAAACCCTGGCAGTATTGTGTCTTTGGAAACAGACAACGAAGTTGGTTTCGGGCAATGATTTAAATATCTCTTCTTTGCTCTTGGAGCAAGTCTGAACGGGATTCCATACATGCGAAAGGTTATAGTTGTAGATGGGGCACATCTGAAAGGGAAATATGGAGGTTGTTTGCTTACAGCTAGTTTTCAAGATGGTAACCACCAGCTGTACCCACTGGGGTTTGGAATCGTTGACGGAGAGAACGATAGGGCCTGGACTTGGTTTTTCCAAAAGCTGGTGGAGGTGATACCTGATAACGAAGATTTGGTCTTCATCTCCGACAGACATAACTCCATTTATGCAGCCCTGCAGAAGGTAAATGCGTTGCTTCCTCAATGAATTTATTACTCCGGTAACTGGTATGTTTACAATCCTTTACTAATGTTAACGACCAATGTAGATATTGGTAGCTTATATATGGGGGTGTTAGATCGGTAAATTCTATGTATTATAATGCATTTAACAACTACGATTTAAGTCTAAGTAGACCTGTTGAGATAGTATTTAGATTTCATTACTCCGCTAATAGATCTGTTTACTATCTAGTCAAAATGTTAACGACTAATATAGATATGATATCAGCTCTACCATATTCTATATCCGTCTTCGAGGGATATTAGCTGATGTAAGTTATTCACAATGTAGGTTTACCCCAAGTCTTACCACTGTGCCTGCGTCGTACATCTCCAGCGGAATGTGCAGACAATTTTCAAGAAAAGATATCTAAGCTACATGGTCTCGAAGGCAGCCAGGACTTTCGTCCCTTCGGAATACTATGAGTATTTTGATGAGATTCGATCCATGGACGAGGGATGCGCAAGTTACCTGCCTTCTATCGGCTTTGAACACTGGGCGAGATCCCATTTCCCAGGTGTTCGTTACAACTCATGACCAGCAATGTGGCTGAATCTTTAAACAATGTCCTGTCAAGTGCCCGTGACTACCCCATCGTCCCACTGGTGGATTGCATCTGCGCCACACTGATGGGATGGTTTACCCGAACACGTTTAAGTGCTAACCATTGTGGTACAACCCTAACACCAAAGGTGGAGGAGATCCTTGCGACCAACTTCGAAATGTCAACGGGATTCTCATTCCGTAGAGTTAATGAGGTCGAGTATGAGGTGAGGAATAAGGAAGGCGTCCCATTCCTGGTCAATCTCGAAACAATGTGCTGCAGCTGCAACGAGTTCCAGATGCTATGCTTCCCTTGCCCACACGCTGTCGTTGGCGCAATCCGTACGGGAACAAGGGTTGACACTTTTTTGGCTTCTGAGTACAGCACCACGTTCTGGAGAAAGGCGTACGAGTGCAGCATATATCCGGTAACAGCACCAATCCCGACCATTGCAGTTGGTGATGACTTTTCAGGACTGAATTTGCTTCCGCCTCGTACTAGGCGACCACCGGGGAGGCCGCGCAAAACACATATCTGTTCCCGCGGAGAGTTTGGGGTACATAGATAATTATCATTTACTTTCCATATTAGACCACCAATACTTTGGTTATCTATTAAAAATAGTTTGTACAATTTAATGAAGGGAACCCAGCCAAGCCTGTTCCGTGTTTGTGGTCGCTGTGGTGGATTCGGTCACAACTGCGCCACGTGCAAGATGCCTATTTAGGACGAGTGGGAAAAAGAGTCAAGGAGAGAAGCAGTGGAGTTGGTTTTTGGTCTGCTTCTTTGTTGATGGGGCCATCTGAATTAATAACTATTTTGTGTAATATTTTGTTAAGTTCTGGACCCCTTTAAGTACTCCTTTTAAGTTTGATGTAATATATTTTAGGGGGTGTGGTCGAATCCCCTCGAACTTGTTTCTTTCGGTGCTTAACAAAACCATGTTTCCTTTGTTGGTTAATGTTTAATGAAGAACAAAATCTATGTATGATTATTGTTAGCACATACTTGAATTGTTAGATCGGTATTTGATTTGTTATATAATGCATTAAACCTATAACCTAGTTGGCAGACACCCAACAATGACGGAGGGAACGACTAATATACGCATCCTGGCGAAATGTAAATGTGTTGCTTCTTCAATAAGTTTATTAGTCCGCTAATTGGTATGTTTACAATCCATTAATAATGTTAACGACTAGTATAGATATTGTTAGCATGTATTTTGGGGTGTTAGATCGGTACGTTTTTTGGAATACAATGCATTAAACAACTACGATTTAAGTCAGAGTAGAACTATATTAAATTGGTTAGAAGTGTTAAGAATTTGTCTGGAAATCAGATAATGCCAACGATACAGGTTCCACACAAATTGTCCGTTACCCTTGTGGTAAATAATTTAGACTTGCTAACACGTTTTTTAGATTTGCTAACAAATTAGTTAGTTCTGTTCGTAATCGGTTTAGACGTAATCAATAAAAGAAAACTGATACTTGAACAAATATCCTGAATAATCGAAAGATAACAGTTCAAACTACAACAGTAATGCAAGCAAATGTATAAATAAGGTTATCATACAACGACAATAAACCCAATCACATGGGATTACCAACAAGACCAGGAAATCATCAGAGTTCTTCAGCAAATTCCTCAAAGAATTTCACAGCCAATACCTGGCTCGCATTGACAAGTTCTTCTGGGGTCATCAACTTGCATCTCTCCACACCCCCAATACAATGGAGCATTGCATAAAAAGCAGCAGATACTCCAGAATCGGTACTTATGGGGTTCTGGGGAATGCCTTTGGCTCTTTGTATCAAGAAGATTTTACAGTCGATAAAACGTTTGTAACCCGTTAACCTTTTCAATACATACGGCAACATCTATGCTAGAGGTGTAATCTCTTTTTTAACGGCCGCCTCCGTCCGAAGTGTGTGTTACAGTCGATAGCCAATATCGACCCTCCCAGGACGTCAACATAAACTGCTATCCAATGCTCCTTGTCCACATTGAAAGGCAAATACAATCTTTCTGGTGGCGGTTGTTCGGGTGTTTCTGGTTCCAGGTATTCCATGACACATCGACAAATACAAACTTTGGTTTGTCTTTGGGAGCAAGGTTTTTGAACTTCCCCCAGCATTTCATGAGATGAGCAACAAATTTCGTCTCCATAAACTCGGTCTTATTGTGACTTGGCTTGGGATAGAGCTTGTTATACACTGCACGGGCATAGAGCAACAGAGCATCCATCATCTGCAACCAATTGTCTGTGAGTTTAATATATGAGGTAAACACATTTTTATAGAATAAACATAAATCAGATTACGGATGACCATCCCCAGGTCTTACCTTTGCCAACATGGGTTTAGTCCTCTCTCCGATTTCAACCACGTCTTTAGCAGTAACAGATGATCCATCCCCGAGGCTGATCACACTGCAATGAAATCCAACAATTAACAAAGCACCTCAAAACAACCACGAACTTTACAGACTGTAACTTACCATAGCGATTTTACTGTTGAAAGCAACCGTGCAAACTTCTCAAAATAAATCCTCTGTTGTTCGAGAGGACATAAAAATGGGTTCGATCCCATGGAGGATGCCAAAAGCCGAGTATCAACCTGGTAATCTGTAAAGGTCGTATTCTGGATCCTAGGTCTCTTACCCCTTCGTGGGGCGACATTGAAATCAGTAACATCGTCATCGAAATCATTGCCACTATCGACATCACAGCAAATATCGTGGTCATCTTCCCCACCCTGAAAAAGACAACAAGAGGTTGACACTGAAACAAGCTAAAATCCCGAATTACGAATCTAAATGGGAGTGTAGACTCTAACAATATATTTGGACTTCTAACATATATGTTACTCTGCTATCCCGTGTTGTGGCGTTGTTATATATTCCAATTACGGTACCTTCGACTAGTACATGGGTGTAATAATATTGTTATCATGATAATCATATTGATACCGCGAATGTCATTACCGGATTGGTCGGCGGGACGTCGTTGCTGTCACCAACCTCAGAGCCAGATGCGTTAGTTCCTTTGCTAGCAATCGAATTGCCTTTCGCGGTGGGGAGATCCTCGCCCTGTTGGCCATCTCGCTATAACATTATATAGAGATACAAATGAAGCAACTTATAAGTTGGTGGTAAATTAAAGAAAAATTTGAAGTCCAATGGAAGGTTAATATGCACTAACCGATCCAGGAAGAGCATTCACCATCCCGATAGCATCAGCAATCACGACATTTGGGTTCAAATCGTCGTTTACCCGGGGAATGGTGGCACTCAAAGCGCGAAGAGCTGTCTTTGCATTTGCTGTATTACCCCCTTGACCGCAATCCGATCTCTGCTTCCCAGCAGATTGTTTCCCACTGATCGACAGCGACTTATCCAACAAACCAAGAATGTTGGAAACAAGCTCTTCCTGCATCTCTTTCAATTTGACATCAAGACTTGTCTTCAAATTTTCTTCAAAGCCAGAAACAACTTGGTCAAGAGCTGAAATTTTCAACAACGCCTCGGACAACGAACCTTGTATATCTGCGAGCTGTTCCTTAACAAGCGAACAAGTGTTATCCACGGGATGACTCGTACTGCCACCGCTGCCTTTGTCAGAAGTATGCATCCCAGAAACAGAATCCATTAACTTCTCCTTCTCTTTCTTCTTGTTTACCTCTTTCCTCTCTGATCACATCTTCACAAGTTCGGCTTGTGTCATCCCCCCCTTGAACATTTCCTTCCTGAATTGGAAACCTTCGCCAATAAGTTGCACCACATAATCAACTTTGGGGTCTTCCTCGTCATCAGACCAATCAAGGTCCATGTTCTCCGTGCTGACATTGGGATCATCAGGAATAATACTAAAAACATCAGCCTGCACATATGATTAGCGGTTAACATAAAAGTTAGATGTGTATTTAACTAGGTTAAGATTAAACAAATCGTTAGACGTCAAACAACAATGTTAACTGATACTTACTTTGCATTCTTCATCTATCTCTCTCGCATGACCAGGACTGAGTCCAAGTTTGTGAACCTCCGATCTGGGATTAGTTTTGGGTGCAATCCGGTCTGTGTCCATCACTGGCTCCTGAACCAAATTGCCCTCAACGCCTCCTCCCGATTGAACAGTGTCGTCGATGTCGACCTCTTCATCTTCACCATCTTCAGATCCCGATGAATTGGAAGATTCATTTACTTGAACTACCTCGGTCAACGCCGGAATAGCCTCAACCAAAATTAACTGAAGTGCCTGAAAAAACCTTTAACTGCAACGGTACTTTGGGCAAGTGCAACCTCGTCTTTTGTTTTTATGCTAGCGATTAACATCTCAAACCCAAGTCTACCCCATGGATATAGAAAGAATTCATCCAGATCTCTGATTAACTCGACATGGTCAAAGACGATTTTGGACCGGTGGTTCGTAGGACAAAAGACTGCGCCGGTTATAGCGAGACATGCATACTTCAACCGAGTGGTTCGGTCGGCAACGGTTCTCTTTTTCAGCATCTTGGTTGCCAAATCAACACTGCAAACTTTGAGGTTGCCAAACAAATCGGGCCAATATGGTTTCTCCTTAACCGGATTTCGTTTCTTCTTCTTCAATCTTTTGGGATACCTGCCGCAGGGAAGACCGGTGACGATTGCAAACTCGCGCAGCGAAATCCTAATAGGCCGACCAGCAAACAAAATCCAAATCTCGTGTTTCTTGTTAACTTTGAGCAGTCTGGTGATAATGTAATGCCCGAAACTGCCGGATAACGATGGTTTCTCTGCCGTCGCGATGAGCTTCCCAAACGGCGAACTGCGTAAGTAATTCCTCTCACCTTCATCGAGAGCATCCATGATGTTACCGATGCTCTTTGCTTTATGGTAGGAGTTCACCCTTTCGCCGGTAGGTTCGTCGCCGGCGGCGAAAATTCTGGATGGTAGTTCTTGTATCGCCATTTTAAGATGAAGAAATGGTGGAGATTAGATCTGAGTTATCGTATTTGCGAGGATTTTTAGGGAACTCAAACGAAAAGCAGTTTCTCTTTTTAATTTTCAAAATTCAAAAATGAATTATTACATTTACAGAGGGAGACTTTCCCTCTACTCTATAACCGCTATAATTAATAGAGTTATAGGGAGTTTTTTTGGATTATCGTAAAAGTGAACAGAGCCTTTTCAGCTAGTTATGTTTGCAAATACGGTGGTATTCTGCGTTATGGTATGCAAATACTCTTCTTTAATTTCCATGAACACATAAGGACACATAAGATCATTTAAAAGATACAAACTGATGAAAATATGACCTACCTGTTACAATGGAGTAAGGGTAATAATTAGAAACAGTAATAACAAATTTGAAACTACACCACCAAACCTTAATTAAAGAGGTCAATTAGCTTGGAACCATTCTCTATCTTCAAATTGTTGTTATACACAACTTCTTTTCTATAACATAATTCCAAAAAAGATTATTAATTTTTCTGATAATCAAAACAAAATACATATACAAATTAAACTAAACACATATATTTCAGTTTCAGTTTTTTTTTTTTTGGTAAAAGTAACAATATTTTACCAGACCCATCAAGCAAAAGGATACTCACCTATAGTAAAAAAGTTTCACGGACGAACATTTCACATCTCAGAGACCTGAACAAAAAACAGAGACGACTAAGTTAAAGAAAAAATGAGAAAATTGAATAAAAACAAAAGAAGGACGAATCTAGATCTAATAATTATGTACTCCATTCTACGCTATATAGAGGATACCGTGACAGTAACATAATACACGTTTTTATGGCTTCAAACAATTGGCAGCGACAAAAAAGACTCGGTTTTTGGAAACTGAGAACTTTATAGGAACTACTAATATATAAAGCAATAGGACGAATCTTTTTTTTTGATAAAAATAGGACGAATCTTGAATAAAAGCAGTTCGTTATCAAAGTTAATATATCCCAATGGAAATATGTAAGGAGGTTAAAGAGTAACCTTAATTTGACGAAATCTATTTATTTCACCTTGTTGGCATTTGATTGCTCCAGAATGTCCTTTCCGATGAGAATCATAGTGAGATCATTCTTCTGCGTTTTTGAGAAATCTAAACATCAAAGATTCCAACCATCAAACATAAGAATACTCACATAAATATAGAGAGGTCGCAGGAAATTTTCAGAGTCGCAAAAAATTGATCAAAACATGAACTTAGTCATGTTATCGGCATGTTTGTTTTATTAAGTTTCTCATGCTTTCTCGCCATTTCCAAATTTACAAAAAAAAAAAAGCAATTTAAAACAAACATGCCGATAACATGAATAAGGTAAATAAAAGAGAAGACAACAATTAAACAATCAAAGCATGTATCTTCTTTTGCTCATCTTAATGATATATAGATTTTTTGTGCAGCAATTCACTAAATAAAACATGCTGAATTCTTATGAATTTTCCTACCAAAATTTTGGTAGGAAAATTTTTTTATCATTTTCCTACGAATTTATGACAAAAAATAAAAATGGTAAGAAATTGGAAGAAAATTTTGGATCATAAATAAGAGTGACTCATCAGCTACTCTCATCTAACTTTGGTCGTTGTGATCTTCTGATGCGCGCAGTATCCTCTCTGCTCTTCCGCTTATGGTCATCAGCGCTTTGAGAGGTTTCACTCTTTGACAGGTTTGTGGAAAGCCATTCGAAGCTTACAGGACTTAAGTCAACCGGACAAGATGGAACTAATGGTACAAGATCGTCAGGGTCAACTGTTGCGGTAACAAGGTAAGATGCATATGACAACAGGATAAGTTGAGTGAGGAAAGCCGAATGTTTTTTTATTTGCTTAGAGATTACCAACAAACTCAATGGCCTAATGTGGTACGAACGATTTTTGCATTTCCACAAAACAATGTCCAGTAACATAAAGCGACTTCTCTCATAATTAACATCCCCTGAAAGTACAAATAAACGTCGGTCAAGAATATTAGAGACATATAAACAAGTGCAAAGGGAATAAAGACCATTAATAGACACATAAATGCGAGAATTCACCTTGTGGGGGTACAACAATGTTGATACCGGCATTCTTATAGGCAACATCGCGCCATTCATCCCTCAAGTTTTTCTCATCCACATAAGCCATGATTGACAAGTCACCAACACAACCCATACTCTCAAGAATTGTTTTCAAATTCTGATAAATCGAAACAGGACCGAGACCACGGGGGAACGGGAAATCCACTAAGTCCCAGAAGACAGGTATGCTAGACCCTGCGAGTAAGGTTTTAAAAAACAGGGAACGCATAAGCAATCAGATCGATCATGTATTATTCTCGCAGATCGATCGTATGAGATGGTCCTTAACAGAGAGAGAGAGAGAGAGAGAGAGAAAGAGAGAGAGAAAGAGAGAGAGAGATCTTACCGGAGGACTTGGTCTCGACGGGAGAGATCTCGGCGGACATGGGTTCGTCGTGAGATGAGGGCATGGGTTCGTCGTGAGATGAGGGCATGGGTTCGTCGTGAGATGAGGGCATGGGTTCGACAGAAGAAGCGTAATTAGGGTTAGACATTTTCTGGCTCCAGTTAGGAGCCGATTGATTGTAACGGTGGGATATATACCTGCGAATCAGAGTCGGTTAGGCTTTCATTTGAGATGGCTTTTATTCGATGGGCCTTTTAAGAAAAGTGTTGGAGCTAAATTTGTCACACAAATCCAATCCAGAAGATTGTTAAATGGATTGGTTTGGCCCACTCGTTTATGTGGCTTAATATTAGATTATTGGTCCAATAATCACCAAATCTCATATTTATAGACTAAGGCTCTGTTCGTTTGTTTGATCGTTTGTCATTTGCATCTATATGATCCATTTAAATAATTCATCTGAATGAGTCATCTGAATGATGTAAATAACAAATGAGCAAACAAACATTAAATAATTAATGAACATTTATTTGTTTGGTCATTTTAATCTGAAGATATCTATCTTTATCTTAATTTTTTAACAATAAAATTATTAAAATATTAATTTTATCAAATTATAATTTTATAAATCTAATTGAATTTTAAATATATTAGATTAACATTTTTACATTTTTGGTAAAAATAAAATTTTCTTTTGTATAGAAGAGATTTAAACGAGATTTTATGTTTTTTCACGAAAAAACAAGATTTTACGTTTTTAATGAAAAATGAGATTTTATGTTTTTAACGAGAAAACGAGATTTTATGTTTTTAACGGGAAAACAAAATTTAACATTTTTTATGGAAAAACGAGATTTTACGTTTTTTTACGGTAAAACGAGATTTTATGTTTTTTACTAGAAAACGAGGTTTTAAGTTTTTTTACGAAAAATAAGATTTTAGGTTTTTGATGGGAAAACGAGATTTTTTTTTTTTACGCAAAAACGAAATTTTTAATTTTTTCACGGGAAATCAAGATTTTACGTTTTTAATGGAAAATGAGATTTTATATTTTTAACAGGAAAATGAGATTTTATGTTCTCAACGAGAAAACGAGATTTAAGGTTTTATGGGAAAACAAGATTTTAAGTTTTTTATGGTGAAACAAAATTTTATGTTTTTGACAAGAAAACGAGATTTGACGTTTTTAACGGGAAAACGAGATTTTAAGTTTTTAACAGAAAAACAAGATTTTATGTTTTTGATGGGAAAACGAGATTTTATGTTTTTTCACGGGAAAACAAGATTTTAGGTTTTTGATGGAAAAACGAGATTTTAGGTTTTTGACGAGAAATCGAGATTTTACGTTTGTGATGGGAAAACGAGATTTTACGTTTTGATGTGAAAAAGAGATTTTATTGGAAAACAAGATTTTATGTTTTTGATGGAAAATTGAGATTTTAAAGGAAAACGAAATTTTATGTTTTTTACGGGAAAATGAGATTTTATATTTTTGATGGGAAAAAGAAATTTTATATTTTTGACGGGAAAACAAGACTTTACGTTTTTTAACGGAAAACGAGATTTACGTTTTGGTGGAATAACAAAATTTACATTTTTGGAGGGAAAATGAGATTTATGTTATTACAAAAAAATATATAATTTTAAGTTTTTGGTGGAAATCTAGCGGAGAAATTAAATTTTAAGTTTTTGAAAAAATGTGATTTTATCATTTTTGATGGGAAATATGAATTTCTAAATTTTGGGGAAACTTTTTATATATGTTTAATGGGAACAAAATTTTAAATAAACAAAAAATGTTATTAATATTTACTATTTATTATTTTTTTGTATTATATATTAATTTTTGTTAAGTATATTTTTGTCATTTAATTTTTTGGACTGAATTATGTTCATCCAGATGGTTCAAATTGAATCAGTTGGATGAGTTTAAAGTTTCTTCATAAATTTATGTCATCGAGATGATCCATCTAAATGATTCATTAAAATGAACTGATTAATGTAATTACACGAATATCATTTAACTGCTTTATCTAGATGATCTAGTCAGATGAGCAAACGAACATGTCCTTAGGACATTGATTAAGTCAAATATCTTCAACCTAAATATAAATACTTTGATCTCTCGTTAGCCTTTCTAAAACCCTAGTCTCTCCTCTTTCTCTCTTTTTCGTCACTTTTTCTCATAAACCGCTGTCAACTTCTGAGATAATTTCCCGGCGAGCCGGGAAGATCCACGTGACGTATAATATATCAATTTGAAGCCCCTGAGGTAAGCTTTCCGATAAGACCAACCTCGACCTGATCCGTAGTCGGAGACAAGACTTATCAAGAACAGCGTGTCGGGTGTCCAGATCCATTCTCTCTCTCTTCCTCTTTCTCATCTCTGCTCTAATCTCTTCTCTCACTCCTTTCAGTCGAACCTTCCTTCCTCCAGAGATGTCTTCGCCGCCTTCCTCTCCTGAATTCGAAGTGGGATATGATTCTGAAGGATCTCCACTTCGTCCTCCTTCTCCTATGCCATCTCCTCCTTCCATTCCCCGCCCTTCTGTGCCAAGGTGAGGACCTTGTGCTTCACCCTCTCTTTCACTCTTCTCCATAGTAGTTAGCCTTTTCTTAGGTTAAGTACTAGATCTGTGTGCTAGGGTTTAGATTGCTAGGACCTGGATCCTTGTTGATTGCTTGTTGATGATTGCTGGTTGTTGGTGGAACCTTAATGACTAACCATGAACTTAGACCTAAGACTAGAGAACCCTAAAAACATGAATTGATTGTGCTTGATTTGGATCTATCTTGCTTGTGATAGACTAGGTTGTGTGATATAGAACTGCTAGGTCCCCGACCCCTTTCTGTGGTGATTGGGGCGGTGTTGCTTGCTGGGCTAAGTGGGTGTGCGTTAGCTCAACGGTGGGAGAAGGTACGCCGATCCTTCCGGAGCTTATATGGTTGGAGGCCTGTCTGTGTGGTCGCATTGTGACCCTTTCTGTGTGATTGGGGGTGTTCCTTTCTGTGGTGATTGGGACGACTGGATGACCTTGCTTGTTGAGATCCCTTTCTGTGGTGAATGGGTGACCCCTTTCTGTGGTGATTGGGTGGGTGGAGTGACATTGTTGATAAGACGGTGATGCTTCCCTCAATGGGTTAAGGTTTCCTTGTTACTTGGTAGTTGATTGTAGGGTTACCCTTGTTTGCTAGCTTGACTTAGATTAGTCTATCTACTGTGTTCATGTTTGTTAGATGGTGTTGTGGATCTCTTTAAGGTCCATCCTCGCTGAGTAATCTCAAATTACTCACCTCTCTTCCTTCCTTGCATTTATTTTCAGGTAGATCAGCTATGTCTATATTGTTGATTGCTACCTGGGCGTTTTTGATCCTGGCAGACCTGAGGCTCACCATCTGGACTAAACCAGGTGTCTGACCGAATGCGGTTAGATAGCCGACCTAACATGCCCTATTTCACTCCCTCTCTAGGAAGCCTGGGATATGGATGTTACAAAAATCGTAATTCCTGACCGATGCGGCGTTAACCCTAAAGAGAAAATTCTTGTCTCGAGATGAACTTGAAGAACGTCTTCGAGAGGCGATTCTGCCAGGGAGAGAAGTAAAAATTCCCCTCGAGGAGGATTCTTCTTCACCGAGCACAAAGCGATGATGTCTTCCGCGAAAAAAAAAAAGAATATTTTTGTTCATTTTTTGTGACAGATTCTATGGAGTTTAACTTTCATGCTGTCGGAACCAAAGACATGGCCAGATTTCTCGTTTGAAAAATGATGCTTTCTGAAAAGCCCAAGGAGAGCTTACACTTGGCCCATTATGTATTTCTTGATGCATCCTCATATTTAGTTCAAATATATTAGCCCAGCATAATCTTAAAGAATCCTTGTATACCTAAAGCCCAAGCTGAGCTTACACTCGGCCCATTGTTGCCACGACATTTCTAACCAATTTTTTTTAGACTGTCGGAACGATTTCATTCTGTTATGTAGAAAGAAAGTTATTGATTCGTTGAATGTTCCCTTGAATGTAAGGTTGGGTTTTTATTTTTTTTTCCTCTCGTCGTTAAATGAAAATTCGCAGACTTACAAAGAAGTCTACTTTCAAAAAAATACCAAAAGGTCAATTGCAAATCTAACCTTCTACGTTGACTAGCAGACTGTAAAAGAAGTCTACTTTCACGAAACATAGCCCAATGTTAAAGAAATATTTAGATGTTTACCTCCTTCCAATTTGAACTCAATTAACTTTGACAGAAATTCAGAATTTTTGAGATGCACGGAAAGGAAACCAGCCCAGAACTCGGTTATCCAAGAATCTCACAAGATATATGATTTACGAATTCATACATATCAATGTCGACCAAGAAAAAGATTTTTAGATGAAACTAGAGAGAAATTTGAAGATAGAATGAAGTTTGAGCGGCCAAATAAGCATTTAGAGCTTCAAGTGCAGCTGGGCAAGCATTAAGAGCTTCAATTTTGGTTGGTAATGGTAGTTGGCGAAATTGAAGATGATGGCATTTTCGTGAATACTTGATATATCTTAGGATGGTTATGTCTTTTTCGAATTACCTAAAAAATCGATAATTATAAATATAATGGCATTTATGTTATTATATGTGGCTTTAGGGAGAAAGTGGGGAGAAATTGGCTAATATTGAAGAGGGAGAAAAAAGTGGTTAGATTTGCATTTGACTTCAATTTTGAGGTCATATGTGCAAGTACCCCATTTTTCATAAACCAACTTATCAAAATGTTAGATAAGATAAAAGATCATTTCTATGTCATATACATCATAATTATACACAAAGATTTGAACATATTTAATACATGATACCTGATTGCGAAGTAGTTTTGGCTGATATATTACATGGTTGCATTGCTTTCTCCATAGCAGAGTTCCAAAATGAAACAACTATTAATTGATAATATGAAGGACACAATTGTGATTAAGCAATCTCTTTAATTAAGCAAGTATATAAACAATCAGGATATAACAACTACGTTATTAAGGATACGGGCAGACTCTATCTTTTCACATGTGTTGTATCTTGATAGATCATCTCTTAGTTTTGCTAGTTGATGTAAATCAAGAAATGAAAAACTCATTATATAAAATGTAAATGGTATAATAGAGATTGAATTGAAAGAAATATAAACGTACGTGCACTTCTAGAACTTTTAGATGGATGACTCAATTTTAGATTTTCATTTCTTGAACTTGAAGGTCCATCGTTGAATTTGAGATTTCTTGTGACATCTGTTATGTTTCTATCGGGTAAAACATGATTTCCAACAATGGGTTGATCTAATTTTCCTGAAAATGAATATGAAACAAAGTAGTCATAATTATTTAATATTTTTTAAAATAATAAACTAAATATTAAACTAAATATATAAAAGTAAGCTTACTTTATTGAGTTTTTTTTCTTCTGGTCTTATCAGGATTTTGGTTATATGTGATATTTAAGTATCCTGATGTAGAATATCGACTATCACAAATATTTGCTGTTGGTATAGTTGGCAGAAATTGATTTGAGCCATAACATGGAGTGACTGGACTTGCTAGATATTATAAAGAAATTACTTTAGTTATAAAAGAGGTTTCATTCAGGACAACACAAACATAAAGAAGAAGGGTTAAAAAATACTTGTTTGTGTACCTGTGTAATTTTTTTTTCCTGTTACTGATGTTACAGGAGAACAACAAAATTTAAAGATAATACATTTGTCAATGAATAAATCGATTACAATGAAAATAAATAAACTACGTACTTGGACTAAGTTGGTTCTTTTTAGGATAACTTGAAGCACTGGGGCCAGTTCGGGTATTACTGATATCTCCTAATATATTTCGAAAAACACCAGGAATTGAAATTGGAACTGGCAATGCTTTTCGTTTAGGGGTAACTTCATTCTGTCCATTGGCATCTGTATATAATAAAAACTTCGAGGTTTCACTACATGTTTATTATCTAATTACCAAAGAATCATAAATAGTTGAGCAATATAAGTTGTTCAATGATGTTTCATCTTGGCCCATAGGAAATAAATATAATACGTACTCAAACTACATTGATTTTTTTCCGAGTACTTGAAGTTGTCGGGGGGGTTCTGAATATTAATGATATCTCCAAAGGTATTGTCGAAATCATCAGGATTTGAGATAGGTACTGGTAATGGTACTCGTGCAGGGATAACTTGAATATGTCCATTGTGTTATGTAAATAATACAAAAATATATGTGGAACTTTTAGATAGACCATTTATAAATCGGATTCTTAAGTAATTTATTGTACTTTCTTAAGAATATACAAACCCGAGTATAAATTTGAGTTTATTAGCGAATGAACCATAACTTTTATACATGGGTTGATGAAATCCAATTTAGGTCTTTTGGTTAAGATGTCATGATCTTTATCCATTGCAGAAGACGATTTTTTGTTCTTTTTCATTATTCTACAGATTTGTGAGAATGTAGAGAATCGATATATGCGTAGGATATATTTAATATTAAGAATTGAAAAGTAGTAGACATCTTAATAGGATAGTTACAATATTCTAATTGTTAAGATTACAAATAAATTGAGAATTTATCTAAACATGGAAACTTTAGGAATTAGTTTAAGTTCTTTTAATTATGATTGGTTGTGTTAATATTCACCAATTAGCATCTATATACGACAGAATATAGTAGTTACGATCGTTTTTCTAATTTTGTAAAATGTACATACATTTCTAATTTTATATTTAAATACAGAGTTGTTTTAGGATACAACTGTAATTGTAAGTGCTAAAAAAATATATGTATTGCCAAAGTAATAATGACTCCAAATATTTTGCATGAATGTTGTAAATGTTTAATTGCCATGCAGAATTTCTTTTCATACTAGGCTTGAGTTTGGCGAAACCATCCGTACATGCAGGTATTTTACTTTGTTATTTATACTAATAAATTAAAATTCCGCAGTTACTAATTAAATCGCAAAACATAATATATTTTAAAATTCTTGCTTTTATTAAACTTCAAATAACAAACCACAGAAAATCTGTAAACATAAAAAGACAAATCCTACGGGCAAGGAAAAAAATAACCGAAACTTAAACAATGAGATATTGTAGTAAATCTTAAGAAACAAAGCAAGCAGGAGAATGCATATTGTTAAAGAAACGAAGACTTCAGTCATCAACTTTCTCCTTCTTAACAGGCTTTAGAGAAATCTTTTCTTCACTCGATCCAGTCTTCATGTCCCCATTTAAAGCTTTCTTAGAAGTAGACTGCTCTCCATTATGATCATCAAAGTCAATCATCTCATCGCTTTTCCTTTTTGACTGTGGTGAATTATCATCGTCGCCACTGTCAAGTAACATCTTAGGAACCTAAAATGACAAATGTGAACAAATACGTTTATGTACAGTCATATAATCTTAATGAGAGGCATCTAATTCCTAAATAGCATACCTGTTCATCGGGAGTTATAAACCCCATTTCTTCAGACTTGACATCAGGGGTAGTCTATAAATAAAACAATAAGTTAACAATGATCAAAAGGCAATGAAATATGAATAAATATTAATACGAATAAATAGTTTAGGGATCAAACCAAAAATCCGGATATTTCTGATAATTCTTTGACCATGTCACTTTGGGTCACAATCTTTGTAACTTTGTAAACATCACTATTGAAAACGAGGTTTGAACTCTCAATAGATAGCTTGAACAGATAAGTTTTCCCACAAATGTTACTAATTGGAAGAGGTAATACATCTAGATCTTGGATCTGCAAGCAGTTTAGCAAACATATAAGTTTTCTATTATATATAGTAATTAAGATTGACTATAATAGAGTTGATAGTAAACTGCATAACTACCTCTTCCACAGATTCAGCCAATTGTGCAGCTGTTTGATTTACAACTTCCATGGCAAGCTTATCAAAGATTAAAAACTTTGTTTCACCAGTGTTGTCCATAACACGGAAAGTCAGCATAAACCTATGTTAGCATAGAACAATATATGAATATTAATATTATAAATAAAAATTACAAATATTCTTTTTGCTCTAAAAATTGCATCCAAGACTTACGCTGGTACGACACTTTCAACATCATCCTTATATTTGCCACATATCCATAACTGTTTAGGAAATGGCCTACTAGGATATTGCTCCTTCAACAAATCCATATCAAGAGGAAGCACCTTTTTAGAGCACACTTTGCATGACATATAGTACCATCCAAATTCAGTGTCAATAGACATGATGGTAGCCATAGTCACACATTTTTCAACCTACTAATTGAAGCATTACTTTCTTTTAAAATCCCAATCGCCATATATTGTTTAAGAAATATGTGTACCACGCAAAATAAATACCTCAGATGCACCAAGTATTTCACTTATTGTCCGGCGAGGGGTATGTAAGAAGAAATCATCTCTTACAAAAACAGAATTGACAATGGTCAATTGGTTAGGGTGTGTGTATGACAAAGTCACATCATCTTTTAGTAAGCTGTAAAAGAAAAAAAAATCTTGGATTTTAGTGACATGAAAGTAAACTAAATGGAAAATTGATAAAGGTTATAGATATAAATATACCGGTTTCTAAAAGAATTTATTTCAGGGAGATCAGGATCTGTCATCACAATGGAAGAATTGTAACAATTGCCAATGCTCCATACACCTAAATAATGAAATGTCTTGAAAGTTATATATATTTTTTAAAAACGATATTTTGTTTGTTAACAAAAAAACATTTGTTTCGTACCTTGATACAATCTTAACTTTCCAAATATTAACACGAAACAAATGGTAGCATTGGTTGCATGTGTAGCAACACTCTCCAAACTTTCTGCATAATTCCCCCAGAGAACACAATTCAGGCGTACATCACTAAAAGACAAAATATATTAGACGTTTTATTAACAATATTTAGGTGTCAAAGGTAATTAAAAAACCTGGTGTCACGAAGTGTCATTGTTAGACGTTTGGTCTGTTTTTTGTTAACGTTGAGAATTTCAACCTCGCCAATACTAACAATTTGTCCAACAATATCTGTAAAATAAAAACATAAACCAATAATTAGATGTAATATGCTTTGGTTCATATTAATAATGTATGCGAGATATAAATATACCATTTACCTATTAGAAAATCAGGATTCAACTTGCCATCATGAATATCAGTGAAGTTCACAAACTTCAACCCAAGAATTGTGGCATCCAGATCTTCAGAAGGTCTGACAGACGTCGTGGCAGCAAACTGGATCTTGTAAACATGAGAGGTAGTCCTGAACTTACCACCGTTGTGAGTGACTTGAAAATTAGTGATGATCTTAGTAGTTCTTTCCTCTAGAAGATTTTCAAATTTTTTGATGAACTGGTTCTTCATACTAACATGCATAGTTTGATTCTGCATGGCAATATAATAATAAGCAAAACGTTAAAATATATATATATGATCAAAATGGATCAGTATGAATAACGAACAAACAAAGTACAAAACAATACCAGTTCATCGACAACGACCATCTCCATCGTCTCGATCCCATTCAAATACTGTTTTCACAACTTCAGTATCTTGACACGGATCCTCCATTGGGTTTTGAATGGCTTTAGGGCAGTGAGGGATGTGAAGGTCGACATCGCAAACTTTGCAAAGGGAGTATGTAAGCTAAATATTGCTTAGCTGGTGTGATGAATTCGATATCTACAGTGGTAACTATTTATAGCAAAATAACGAATGTGGTGAGTCTAGGGTAAATCTTCGATGCAATCTTAAAATATTGTAGGCGGTAAATTATGAATTTGAATTTGAAATGACTTTGAAATATGATAGATTTAGGCAAATTTGATATATTTAATTTGCAATATTGTTCGTTTTCCATAAAGGGTCTATTTTTTTTAATTACTCCTACATATACGGAAAACAGAATATTTTGATTTAGGTAGGTAAAATGCATCTAAAATATATTGAAAATATAAGAATTGTTTAGACTATCCAAACAATAATTTGTAATTTGGTTATATAATTTCATATTGATATGGTTACGATAATATAGGAAGGTAATATAATCATTAACTGATAAATTTGGAATATGCATGCATACATTGATTCTATTTATGTTTAATCATTTAATTGTGTCCGGAGGAAAGTTTAAGGTGGAATTATGATTTCTTGATTATTACGGTAATTAAATTTTTAAATTAAATGAACCGAGATTATGGGATCATGTATATTGACACATTAATATAAACAATATTGTAATTAGGATTTGAAATTTATGAAGCGCAAATATGAACTCATGTATATTAGACTAAATATAATTATAATTATCATTTGTATAAATACATCCTTCATTTATATAATAGTAATTATGTAGAATAATAAAATTTGTATTTCTCAGTAAGACAGGTTCTACCAGAGTTACGGTGGGGAAGCTCGAACAAAGAGCAAATCAAGAAGCAGAGTCTGCGTGGGCCCCAGATCCAGTCACGGGATACTATAGACCTTCTAATCGGACGGATGAGATTGATCCAGCGGAGCTCAGGGAGATGCTTCTGAAAAACAAAGCCAAGTCTTTCTGATAACGATGTTGACTTTTGATTGGTTGATTCCACGGTAGGCTGTCGTAGGCGATTATTATGATTCCGTTTGTTATGTTTGGCCTTATATATCTGTTTGAGATTAAAGTTTTTTTGTAACAATGTTTGAGATTAAAGTTAAAAATAAAAGTTTATAAATCAGTTAAAAATATATATATGTATATAGATGGAATTCGTATATCTAATTGTATAAGGGTCTATTTTTATCGGAACCTACGATACCGAGTATCTTATAATATGTTTTGGTGAATTTAGAAAGAAGGTTAAGTAAAGTGAGATTTTTTTTGGGAATATATGGGGATAGAGTTTCCCGGGAAGTTAGAGGTTCGAACCAAAAGTCATAAAAGATGAACGAAAGAAATGTGCTACATTTGATATTGGCCGGATCACTTGTTTTTAGCTATATATAAAATAAAGGCTACAAATGTTTCGAATGTAGTATTGTCGCTTTTGAAACATATCAACATCTTTAACAAAAACAAGAAACATATCAACGTAATTAATCCACAATGAAACTGAATAAGACTAATTAAGATTTATAGATCGAACTAACTGCACTTGATTTGACTATAATTGCCATCTTTTTATTGGATTGCTTTTTGTATTAGTAGCTAGTGGATACTTTTATTCTGAAAGAGAGATAGGATTACATACTGACACTGATCACACATATAAATACAAAAATCAATTACAACACTGACCCCTTGATCTAACCATCTAAAAACAAATCATTTGTACATTATTTCAAAATAGGTTTGTTCCGTCGTTAACTTTAATCACATGTATAATCTCTAGGTTTCTGGACAATTATTAAGGTTTACGAACTTGACAACCCCCAAGTACACCATTAGCAGCTTCATGTAGCTTAGGATCCGGAGACTTAAGGGATTTAGAGATACATGATGTCGAGTTTTTAAGTTTCTTACAACATGCTTCTCCGTATTTAGGATAAAAGGCAGTTCCTGTATTGATACAAGGTGATCTAAGCTCTTCCCAACATGCTGGTGGCATTGGCGTATTTGTACAAGTGGGTTGTTGATAACGACAACCTCTAAGTACACCATTAGCAGCTTTTCTTACCAAAGGATCCTTGTTCGTAAGGAATTTGCACATACAGTGTATTGTGTTTTTAAATTTCTCACAACATGGCCCTCCGTTTTTAGGCTCCCCCTCGCCTTTGTATATATGCCTAGTGATGCAATCTCTAACCTCCACTTTGCATTCTTTTGGTATATCCTCCATCTTTGGCAGCTCCTCCTTAGGCTCAGGCTTGTCGGGTATTACTTTACCCATTACATAGCCCGTGCCAATTCCACCAGCCATATAGCACTACAAGAAAACATCCGCTTTTAGACGGTTATATCCGTCTGTAATCTGTCGGAAAAAGCTTTTCCAGACGGATTTCCGACAAAAACAGGTCGTCGGGATCATCTCGTCAGAAAAAAATATCCGTCGGAAATTCATCGGGTATTTCCGACGGAATACCGACGACTTCAACTACTCGACGAATTCCCGAGGACAAAACTTTTCCGACGGATTCCTGACGACGCAATTTTCCTGACGGATTCCCGAGGAAGCATTGTTCCGACGGATTCCCGACGGTTTTATAAACCAAGGAGTTTCCGATGGTTTTGATTTTGTCGGAGTTTCATTTCCGACGGAAACTCGACGAACTTGACGATTTTTGTTTCCTGATGGATTTCCGACGGTCATCATTTCCCACGAATTTCCAACGGTCTTTTTTTGTTAGTACCGACGATTTTCCGACGGTAAAAGAAAAATTAAAAAAAAAAATTTAAAAACATTAATTCAGAGAAATAAAATTGTAAATTAAATATAAATAAAACTGAAATTTATAAATATAATGAAAATATTTTAACAATTTTTAAAATTCAAATATTCAAATAACAAAAAAAAACAATAATCTAAGTTTCTAGATTTTCCGTTCCCGAACTTTCGAATCCCGGGAAGTCAGGAAACCTCGCCTTCATCCAACTTGCCATGGTTGCGACTTCCGATCTGGTTGTAGTAAGCTCCGATTTGGTCGTAGTGAGCTCTTGTTGTGTTGCATCTAACTTGTGCTCCAAATCCGCTGCTTTTGCCTTGAGCTCTTCGTTTTGCTCGACGATATCTTCGGGATAAGAAGAAGAACCGAAAGATTCTTGACTTGAGACAACATTACCCAAACCACGTCGACGTCCTTTCTTCAACGGAAGCTCCTGCACAATTAAAACAATAAGTTGTTAATACCAACAGCAAATGTAGACAAAAAAAAAATTAAAGGTACACAAACCAAGAAAACTTACTTCGCGAACCAAAACGGGGTTTATCCATCCATGATCGAAAATAATTATATGGGTTTGGGTTTGAAGAAGACATGTTCTTTCACCCTTGATTTGTATGTTGGGAATGAGAAAGAAGAGGTATTTATAGCAAAACCTGATTTCATTTCCGAGCGTATTCCGACCGATTTCTGACGAAACAAAACGGCTAGAAACGGCTAGTTCAACGGATACAACAACGGCTAGATCTAATAATTCCGTCGGAAATCTGTCGGGAAAGTTGAAAATTTAAAAAGAATTGAATTCCGTCGGATATCCGTCGGAAATTTCCGACGGATTACCCACGGAATTGTATTTTTTTTTTGAATTTTCAACTTTTTAGAAATCCGTGGAAAATCCGTCGGGAATTTACCGACGGATGTCCGACAAAACCTTAAAAAACGACCATTTCAATAATCCGTCGGAAATCAGTTGGGAATTACGACCGATTTCCGTTTAACTTCTTCTCGTCGGTATTTTTTAGTTTTTCGTCGGGATTCCGTCGGTAGTTTCCGACGAAATATATTTCGTCGGAAATTTCGTCAGGAATCGTAGTGTTTTCTTGTAGTGTAGCCGCCACCGCCACGGCTACCGCCACCCCCACCGCCACGGTGCCTGCCGGTGACGGGTATGATGATGACAATGAGCATCAATGCAATGATCTTCATTTTTAATGAATTAGTAGCTATTTAATTTGTAGAAATTATCTCTGCTTATATTTTATTTTGTTTTAGGTCTTTAAATAGGAGATTGCAACCTATGGTTCATAAAAAAGACATGGAAATATGAAAAGTGGGAATCGATTCCTATAAAGAAGGGAGGATTTGATTCTTGGAAAAAAAAAAAAGGGACGATCATAATTCTGTTACTTCGTATAGTTTTCAGAGCTCAAAGACCAGAGTAGAACTGAATAGTTCATGTATATTAATCATAAGAAAGTGGCCTTATAAAGACCTTACAAAGAAACAAACTTGACCGAATCTAAAGCAACAAATTTTTAAACAACTCCTACATTCTCGGATGACTTATTCAAACTTTGAACCATTCAAACAAACTCTGAGCTCTTCTAACGGCTCTGTTTTATTCTTCATTCCCTCCCTTAAACTGAAAATACTCCTTTCAGTTTATTCTTCCTTTACGCAGACACCCATTTCTCCTCTGAGCTTCTCAAAGACTTCCAACTTCACGGCTTTTGTCATAATGTCAGACAGTTGATCTTGTGTTGGACAATAATCAAGTCGTATCACCCCATCATTCACCAACTCACGCAGAAAGTGAAACCTCACATGTATGTGCTTGCTTCGCCCATGTAGCACTGGATTTTTTGACAATTTGATAGTGGAACTATTATCACAGTATAGAACAGTACCTTCTCCTTGATCCAAACCGAGATCCCTAAGCACATTCCTCATCCAAACTGCTTGACATGCTCCATACGCACCTGCTACAAACTCAGCTTCAGTAGTGGACAAGGTAACGATTGGTTGCTTCTTAGAGGCCCATGAAACAGCTCCACCACCTAACATGAACACATATCCAGAAGTACTCTTTCTGTCATTCGTATCTCCGGCATAGTCACTGTCCACAAAGCCGACCAGCCTATGTTCTCCTCCAAGTTTGTATCGAATACCGTATGTAGTTGTGCCCTGCACATATCTCAGAATCCTCTTAGCCGCCATCAAATGCTGCTCAGTTGGTTTCTCCATATATCTACTGATCAGATTCACCGAGTACATCAAGTCTGGTCTAGTAGCTGTCAAGTATCTCAGACTCCCAACTAACTGCTTGTACCTCGTCGCATCAACAAGCTCTCCTGCTCCTTCCTTTGACAGTTTATGCCCTGGAACCATCGGATTCTTGACAGAGTTACAGTCTTCCATTCCAAATTTCTGCAGGATTTCCTCAGCATACTTTTGTTGGCAGATGAAGATTCCTTTGTCATCTTGAATCACCTCTACACCCAAGAAAAATTTCATCCTTCCCAAATCTGTCATCTTGAATTCCAGCATCATGGAACTTTTAAACATTTCCAGCATTGCATCCGAGTTCCCAGTGTATATTAAGTCATCGACATAGAGACTTATCAGCAGAATATTTTTCCAGTTTCTTTTCACAAACAGAGTGTGCTCACAATAGCATTTCTCAAAACCTTCTTGCACAAAATACCTTTCTATGCGGCTATACCAAGCCCTTGGCGCTTGTTTCAGCCCATAGAGGGCTCTATTCAACTTATACACCTTTTCTGCATCACCTTCCACCACAAAGCCCTCAGGTTGTTCGACGTAAACATCCTCCTCTAAAGTGCCATGTAGAAAAGCAATTTTAACATCTAGTTGAAATACCTTCCAACTCTTCTCAGCCGCAACTGCAAGGATCGTTCTGATTGTGTCCCATCTAGTCACTGGAGCAAAAACTTCATAGAAGTCCACTCCTTGCTTCTGGTGATACCCCTTAGCCACCAGTCTGGCTTTAAACTTATCGACCTCTCCTTTTTCATTGAATTTGGTCTTGTAGACCCATTTAACTCCGATAACCTTTGCTTCTTTTGGCAGATCCATCAGCTCCCATGTATTATTTTCCTCTATAGCCACAATGGCTTTCCTCCACACTTCTTGTTGAACTGCATCTTCGAAAGTTTCTGGATCATCTGGGGCTATGAACATTGCAAGAAGTCTGTCTCCATTCTCTCCCTCCTCTGATACAAGAATCCCCGCACCGCTTGTATCAAAATCTTTAAACCATACTGGTCTTCTCACCTGCCTCTTACTTCCCTCTCTATTCAACATTTGTTATGTCTGCACTCGTTCTCCAGCTACTGTACCGTCTCCTTCTACTGCTTGTGCTCCTTCGACACCTGCTTCTCCTTCTGTATTCTCATTTGGCTCCTCGTTTACAGCTCCATTAGTTTCAACCCCTTGATCTGTCTCTGCATCTTCGCACAAGAGCTCACCATTCTGTCCTTCTTCATCCCAGTTCCACCCTTTTCCTTCATCGAAGTGTACATCTCTACTAATCACAATCTTCTTTGTCTCAGGGTTGTACAAACGATAGGCTTTAGACTCTTTGCTCACTCCAAACATCACGCATTTGGTGCTCTTTTCATCCAGCTTGATCCGTTTCTGATATGGCACCAATGCATAAGCAACACATCCAAAGATCCTAAGGTGATCCACTGTTGGCTTATGGCTGCTCCATTTTTCTTGTGGCGTGACATCTCCTACAGCAGCTGATGGACACCGATTCAGTATGTGCACTGCATACTGAGCTGCCTCAGGCCAAAACCTTCTTGGCACAGATCTTTCCAACAGTAAACACCTTGTCATGTTCATAATGCTCCTATTCTTCCTCTCTGCAACCCCATTCTACTGTGGTGTATATGCTGCAGTGAGATGTCTTTTGATTCCCTTTTCCCTGCAGTAATCGTCAAAATCCTTGGACTTATACTCTCCTCCTCGATCCGTCCTCAAACAGATCAGTTTCTGTCCAAGTTCTCTCTCTACTGCAGCTTGGAACTCCTTGAACACATTGAATGCATCAGATTTTTCTGACAGAAATAATGTCCAGCACTTTCTGCTAAAGTCATCAATAAAATTGATGATGTATCTCTTCCCACTCTCTGACATTGGCGTTATTGGACCACAAATGTCACTATGTACCAGCTCCAACCCTCGGCTTGACTTCCACATGCTTTTCCTTGGTATGGTTTCACGAATCTGTTTACCCTTTAAGCAGACATCACACGTTGATGCCTCTGTCTCCACTTTGTCAAGACTTGGAAGCCCATTCACCATATTCTTCTCTGCCAATGCTCTTAGTCCTCTATGACCAAGATGCCCCAATCTCTTATGCCACAGCCGATCTGTTTTCTCCATCACCTGCAGGCAGTGATTCTCTGCTCCTTCTCTAGCTCCTTTCACTTTTGCCAAGATGATGAACATGCGGTTTTTAGTCATGAGAGAATGCATGACTAGCCTCTTTTGTCGTTTGCTCCAGACCTCACACACGTCATCCTCAATGACAATCTTTAATCCTTTCTCCTGCAGTTGCCCTACACTGAACAGGTTGTTCCTCAATCCTGGAACATAGTAAGCTGATGTGATCACCGGATCACTCCATTGATCTCAAGCCTCAGACTCCCTTTTCCTTCCACGGTCATTCTTCTGTCATCTCCAAGCTTCACTGTTTGACAGAAACTGGTGTCAAGATCAATGAACCAGTCTCTATTCCCACACATATGGTTGCTGCAGCCTGAATCCAAGAACCAGATGTGTTCATTCTCCTCTTTTACCATGTTTATATGAGCCATTAACAACATGTCTTCCTCCATTTCTGCGTAATTAGCCTCTTTCTCCCATTCCGGACACTCAGCCTTGTAATGTCCCTTTTTGTGACACTTGAAGCACTCCACCTGCTCCTTATTATAACTGGAGCTTCCTCGGCCACGACCCTGATATCCTCCTCTTCCTCTTCCTCTGCCACGGCCTCTTCCTCCATCGTTTCTCCATTGTGCCTCAGCCTTTAAGACCTGATCATCCCCTTCATGTCTGCTCAGGTTTTGTTCATGCACCATTAATGAGCTTTGCAACCCATCGACTGTCAGATCCTTGATATCGTTTGATTCCTCTATTGCACAAACCACATATGTGAACTTCTCAACCAAAGTTCTCAAGATCTTCTCCACCATCTTCGAGTCTGGTATCTCCTCTCCCAGATTACGCATATTGTTAGTGACTTCCATCACTCTGGAGAAGTATCCGGTTATGGTTTCTCCGATCTTCATTTCCAACACCTCAAAGCTTCTCCTGAGTCTTTGCAGCTGTGCACTCTGTACCCGAGTGGCGAGTGTTTCCCTGATACTTGTTCTTCATTGACTCCCACAGGTCTTTCGAAGTATCCTTCTTCATGATCGTCTTAAGAATCGTCTTATCTATAGAAGCAAATAGATAATTTTTCACCTTGTGATCAGTGATGGTTTTTGCGGCAATCCTCTCGAGTAGCTCGGCTCTCTGTTGCCCGGAATAGACCACATTCCTCTCCTGACGTGGAATCCCTTCTTCAATAAGATCCCACCATTCTTTGGACCTCAGTAGATTCTCCATGAGCATGGCCCAGTGCTCATAATCTCCATCGAATTTTGGAATGATCAATGCTTCTTTCTCACTCATCTCTCCTCTCTTTAGGTTCGTTCAAGCTCTAATACCACTGTTACTTCTTATAGTTTTCAGAGCTCAAAGACCAGAGTAGAACTGAATAGTTCATGTATATTAATCATAAGAAAGTGGCCTTATAAAGACCTTACAAAGAAACAAACTTGACCGAATCTAAAGCAACAAATTTTTAAACAACTCCTACATTCTCGGATGACTTATTCAAACTTTGAACCATTCAAACAAACTCTGAGCTCTTCTAACGGCTCTGTTTTATTCTTCAAATTCACTATATTTGATAGCTTCTTCCTAATTAGTCCTCTTTATGTGGAGATTGAGTTGTTGATTTAGAGGTTGTCCACGTGCTATTAAACGAACCTAAAGTTTTCGATGGTATGATTATTTCATGAACTTGTTTCAATGAAACGTTCATACTCTGAATATTAACAAAGTTAGATCGAAGAGAAGGAGCAAGAGTGTTTCCCTGCATTTTAGGCTCATCAATTTTCCTTCAAAACCTCATTCTCTCATCCATTGTGATAGCCTTGAGACTATATAAGGTTATACATTTGAATGATGGGCTTTGCATAAGGTTTAGGTAAAAGTTACGCTTCAAAACTAAATGAGCTGTATTTGTTTTGGCTTACAGTTCTCTAATTTACACTTAATAAATAAAATGATTCATTGCAAAAAAAATAGCACAACAACAAAAAAACACATACAAAAAAGACATGTGATATCCTCAACTTAATCTAATCTGGTTCTTTGACCCAAAAGAAAAAAAGTCTAATCTGGTTCAGAAAGTAAAATACACAAAACCCAAATTCCACACAAAACACTCTCCAAGAAATTAAAAAGAAATAATCTAAAGGAGGTTTGTTGTAATATAATTTTCATAAAACAAAGAAAAATTGGGTTTACGAGAGGAGAGGGACATGTGACGCGAGGCCTTCCTCTTCATCTGCAGCAATCACACTTGAGCCGTTGCTTAAACCGACCGGTTTGGCATTTCTATAAATTCCATAAAGTATGAGTTGCATTGTCCCGAACACAAACCCCACTCCATTTGGCACCTAATCAGTTTAACCACAAAATTAATTGAATTTAATTAATTGATCGTAAATAAATTATTCTGAATAGCATATTACTAAGTTCAACGCCTATCCGAAATCTCAAGAAGACGCATTTACAAAATTAAATGACCCCACAAAATAGTGGTTGTTGCATATTAGACCAAGACACTTCTTAAAAAAGACTATTATCTGAAAAAATCGCCAAAAGATCATTGGTTTGATGTTGGAGACCTGGAGTCCACAATTTTTTCAAGTCATTATGCATAAATCGTGATTTTTTCTCAGATATATATTTTTTTTTAAAATGTGGCATTGACAGTGACATGAACGGAGTTGATTACGGCGTCAAAAAACGACAAAATATGTTGGTGTTAGTGTTAGAATATCGAAGAGACATGGGGTCGATGAAATAGCTTTAACAGTGTAACTATATTTCAATTTTCAAGTATCCCTGTTTTGTCTTCTATATGTGTTGAAGGAGAACCATAAAATGACTAATAAGTGAACCACACAGTAAAACGTTACTTACGAGTAGAAAAATGTCATGTTGGAGTGAAGCGTAAACGCCCCAAATCGCGCCGTTTAAGAAGAGGAAAAACGACAACCAAAACGGCATGTATTTCACGCTCTTTGTCGTCACTACTGTTTTCTGCATAAAAACAATACTATTAGTCTATAGCTATGTTATAAGTTATAAGTTATTAACCAATAGGGGTTATAAACAGATATTTATATGAGATAAGCTCAAAAACATATATTCTAATTACATTTTTGCCCGAAATGCGAAAATGAAAATAATAAGTACGGTATGTCTTTTTCTAAGATTTGTATTAATAATGGACCCACCAAGTCATGGTTGCATTATTAATACAACTGTGGGGTACATAGAGGAGATGGCAATGACGATTTTTATTCAAATATAAACGTGAAAAATCTAATGACGTACAAGTTATATAATTGATATCTGAGTGCGAATTCTTAAAGACGTGTGCCTAAAAAATGCCATATAGTGTGGTTGGTTTATGATGATTGCATGCATGATCAAAAATAACGTTTATATTTCCCCAAAAAAAAAAACCGTTACTAAAATGACCAAATTAATACCACCAAAAATAACCACTGAACTTATTTTCTTCAACAAAATGATTCTATTATAGACGATATTCAAATACCATTAACTAAAAGACAAGATAAATGAGTAAACTACAAACTCCAAAAGGAATCATTATGCCTTTATACAACATATTAGTCTTTATACCAGGTGGGTCGTTTTTAATTATGGACGGCTAAACTTTTGTTTGGAATAATACTAATTAAAATAATCTTGTTATAACACATATCATATATCATATATGAACTCTTATACCGGCCCATTAGGCCCATCAGGGCATTGTACTTAACCTAGATTCCCTATGTACTCTATATATACATTCCAGTGATTAATAAAGTTTCTAAGTTTTCACAACACGTTATCAGCACGATAAGACTCTCTGAGCGAAAAACCCTAATAAATCCGGCCATCACCAAAACCCTAAAAGCAAGTCGAAACTTAAAAGACGCATATCTTCCAAACCGTGAGGAACCAGAAGACGATCTACATATCAAATCGAAGCCCTCGACGAGACGAATCTACTGGTGAAAACCGTTTGTCGATCCAACGTCGGACGCGCCCTCACGCACACTTACAGTACACGACGATCAACCGAAAAAAAAAAAACCAAATCCGAGTTTTTCCTTCTTCAACCAGCAGCTTCTCCAGTTTTGGTGATCAATCCTTGGAATTTGTAGCGGCTAACTGAGGTCTATTAGCTCCCAGTTTCATTAGCCTGTCAGAAATCCAAAGGTGGAAAAGCACACTAGCAAATGGAAACCATAGTCGTAGATAGTGGATCCAGCCACACTATCTTAAGAAACAAAAGTTACTTCATAAACCTAACCTATCAAACCGCAAATATTAGCACCATCGCGGGTCCCTCAAACCTTATCGAAGGATATGGCCATGCCTATGTGTTGCTATCAAATGGCACACAACTTGAAATACCAGATGCTCTATATTCTCCTAGTTCGAAGAGAAATCTTCTGAGCTTCAAGGATATAAGACAGAATGGTTTCCACATAGAAACCCAAGGTCAAGGGAACAAAGAATCCCTCCTAGTCACTAAAACCGTAGACGGCCATAAACAAATCCTCGAAACCATACCCGCGCTCTCTACTGGACTTTACCATGCTAAAGTCAGTATGATTGAAGCTAATACCACTCTCAAAGCCCGGTTTACTGATTATACTATTTGGCACGACCGGCTCGGTCATCCCGGTGCAAATATGATGCGTAAACTAATTCAAAACTTTCAAGGGCATACCCTCAAAGAAAACCGAGCTTATCCTCAACACCTCATGTGCACAGCTTGTTCTCAAGGCAAATTGATCTCTCGGCCTTCACCAGTTAAAATCTCTAAACAAACACTTCATTTCCTAGAAAGAATCCAGGGCGATATCTGTGGACCTATACATCCATCTTCCGGACCATTCCGGTACTTCATGGTCCTTATAGACGCATCGACCCGTTGGTCATATGTTTGTCTCTTGTCCTCTCGGAACCAAGCCTTCGCTAGGTTCTTGGCCCAAATCATAAAATTGCGGGCCCATTTCCCTGACTTCCCACTAAAGACTATCCGCCTTGACAATGCTGGTGAATTTACCTCACAAGCGTTTAATGACTACTGTATGGCCATGGGGGTAACCGTGGAACATCCTGTAGCACATGTCCATACTCAAAATGGATTGGCTGAATCATTCATTAAACGCATTCAATGGATAGCCCGACCATTACTCATGAGATCAAAGCTCCCGGCCTCAGCATGGGGACATGCAGTATTACATGCTGCTGAACTCATACGCATCCGGCCATCTAGTGAACACAAATATTCCCCATCCCAACTACTCTCGGGTCATGAGCCAGACATCTCCCATCTCAAAACATTTGGGTGTTCAGTATATGTACCCATTGCTCCACCACATCGAACCAAAATGGGACCTCAAAGTAGGATGGGAATATATGTTGGTTTTGACTCTCCCACCATCATAAGATATCTCGAGCCAACCACTGGAGATCTCTTCAAGGCCAGATATGCGGATTGCCAATTCGATGAATCGGTATATCCCTCTTTAGGTGGTGAGACAAACAAGCTGGTCAAAGATCTTTCATGGAATCAAACATCATTAAATTGGCAAGATCCTCGGACTCTAGAATGTGATTCAGAGATCCAAAAGATTATTCATTATCAAAAGCTAGATAATCAATTGCCAGATTCCTTTGCTGACCCGACCAAAGTAACCAAATCGTACATCCCAGCTTGTAATGCACCAGTACGAATAGCTGTCCCAACGGGACAGACCCAAGTTGCTACAGAGTCTGCACCATGTCTCAAACGGGGCAGACCTCTCGGTTCCAAAGATAAGAATCCCCGGAAATCAAAGAAAGGTGCAATAACCGAAACCGGGATTCCTGCAATATCAGACATAGCCGCGGCTGAGACTCAATCTAATGAACCCTCAATGGAAGTTCGGGACGCCGAATCTCCAGGTTCAGAAGATAACAATGAGATCTCCATCAATTACAATATGTCCGGAATACAATGGAATCGAAAAGAAGTCGACTTAAATGCACTCTTTGCATACAAAGTAGCACTTGATGTTGCGCTCACGCAAGAGGATCTAGAACCCACGTCAATAACATAGTGTACACATCGAACAGATTGGCTAAAATGGAAAGAAGCCATAAACGTGGAGTTAAAGAGTCTCAAACTCAGAAACGTGTTCGGTCCGATCATCCGGACCCCATCACACATCAAGCCTGTGGGCCACAAATGGGTCTTTGTGCGCAAAAGGAACGAACTCGGTGAAGTCGTTCGATACAAAGCACGGCTTGTAGCACAAGGATTCTCACAGAGACCCGGAATCGATTATGAGGAGACTTATTCTCCAGTGGTGGATGCAACAACATTCCGATTCCTCATAAGTCTGGCCATAAGAGAAAATCTTGATCTGCGGTTAATGGATGTTGTAACCGCATATCTCTATGGTCCCCTGGACAACGAAATATATATGAGACTCCCAGATGGCATTGAACTAAAAAAATGCATCTCGAGATCAATACTGCATCAGGCTGAACAAATCCTTGTATGGACTGAAACAAAGTGGGCGTATGTGGTACAACCGCCTCAGCGATTACCTCATCCAAGAAGGCTACAAAAATGACCCCATCAGTCCATGCATCTTCATCAATAAGTACTCAAACAAAGGATTTGTAATCATAGCAGTATACGTGGATGATCTAAACATCCTCGGAACATCTGGTGAGATCTCCCAAACAGTCGACTGCTTAAAAGCAGAATTCGAAATGAAAGACCTAGGCAAAACAAAGTACTGTTTGGGATTACAACTTGAGTACATCAAAGGAGGAATCCTTGTGCATCAATCGGCTTATATCGAAAAGGTACTCAAGCGATTTAATATGGACCAAGCTCACCCATTGACCAGCCCAATGGTAGTTAGAAGCTTAAGTGATGACCCTCTTGGTCCCAAAAAGGATGATGAAGAAATCCTTGGTCCTGAAAAACCATACCTCAGTGCTGTAGGAGCGTTAATGTACCTGGCTAGTCACACTAGACCAGACATATGTTTCGCCGTGAACCTCCTCGCTCGATATAGTTCATCTCCAACTCAGAGGCACTGGAACGGTATAAAACATCTCCTAAGATACCTTCGAGGTACTCAAGACTTAGGACTCTTCTATACTAACCAAAATAAAGATGGGTTAGTCGGCTTCGCCGATGCAGGATATCTATCAGATCCGCACACTGCCAAGTCTCAAACTGGCTACGTTTTTACGCATGGAGGAACAGCCATCTCTTGGAGATCAATGAAGCAGACACTCACTGCCACTTCATCAAACCATGCTGAAATCCTAGCCATTCATGACGCTAGTAGGGAATGCGTCTGGCTGCGCTCCATGACTCAGCACATCCGCAGAGATTGTGGTATGGACGAAGACACACAGCCCACGGTGATGTATGAAGACAACGCGGCATGCATAGCTCAGCTCAAGGAAGGATATATCAAAGGAGATCGGACGAAGCACATTCTACCGAAGTTCTTCTCAACCTCAGACTGGCAGAAGGACGGCACTCTCAGCGTTCAGCAGGTCCGATCCAGTGAGAATTCAGCTGACCTCTTCACCAAATCATTGCCTACTTCAACACACCGGAAGCTCGTCAAACAGATAGGAATGTATAGACTTAGAGATCTGCAGTGATGCTACAATCAGGGGGAGTAATGCGTGTTGTACTCTTTTTCCTTCACCATGGTTTTGTCCCACTGGGTTTTTCCTGGTAAGGTTTTAATGAGGCAACATTCCCCAGCGCATTATCGAGATCCCGATTGAGTAGCTGACCCGGTTCACTCGTCCAAGGGGGAGTGTTATAACACATATCATATATGGACTCTTATACCGGCCCATTAGGCCCATCAGGGCATTGTACTTAACCTAGATTCCCTATGTACTCTATATATACATTCCAGTGATTAATAAAGTTTCTAAGAAGTTTTCACAACAGTTTAATGATTCATACTAATATTTGTTTTAAAAAATAAAATTCTGCATAACTCACGGATAATAAATGTTGTTTCACTTAATTAAAAACAAAATAACGCTTGCCTTCCATGATTGTTGTCAATAAACATGCAAGACGATAATTTAGGCTTCATGGTTGTTTCATGACATTTCGCATCTAATTTAGCCCTTCAAGACATGCATGCATCCATTGAAAAACTAAATACTTGAACAGTTGAACTGGTCCTCTTGCCCCAAAGTCCATACACCTATATTTGTCTTGTCTACCATAAATCATAGTCCTGGTCCTTTGTACTATTAATAGAAAACCTATATATAAGAATAGGGAAATTAATATAGTTATATATATTTAAAGTAACAAATTTAAGATCTAAACATCTACATATCCTAAAAACAAAAAAAAAACAAAACAAAATGAAAACTCTCTCAATCTTTCTATTTGTTCTTAACATCTGCATGATTAGCCATGTATATGGACAATCAGTAGGTGCCGGATTCAATTTACTCGAACGAACTTCAAAATAAGAAAAAACTTTGGTTTAGCTGTTACTCTGGAGACGACAGGATAGCTCCAGGAACACTAGAACCCGGAGCAAGTTGGGGCAGAAATTTTAAGACTAACATTTGGGGGAATACACGGTTCATGTGTACGTTGAAACAAGGGCCTAACTATAGACATCATCAGAGCTTTACAGCATTTAAACAGGAAAGTTTTAAAGATGTACTGGAAGCAGGTGGGATTGGAGAGCCAGAGAAAATGGCATTTATTTGAAAGTGTGGGGCGGTAAAGATTCAAGAAGCAAGGTCAATATGCATAAAAAGTATGATTGGATATATTAGTACTCTCCCCGTTCTAAAATAACTGATGTTTTAGAGGATTTTTTTCTTTCACAAATAAGTAATGTTCTCATTTATCAAAGCAAATTTAATTAATTATTATTATTTTTGACTTTTATATTCTACAAATTATTCTTTCATTGGTTGTATTATATTGAAAATGATAAAATTAAAGTTTTAGTATAGGAAAAAATAGAAATTAAATTCTTAATTTATGTGTCCAATGCAAAAACATCATTTAATTAAAAAATATGGAGTATTTGAGAATTAATACAAGTTTTCAGTTTCTTCATTATCACCTAAGAATCATTATTATACAATACTCCCTCTGTTTCACAAATAGTGTCATTTTAAAATTTTATTTTTGTTTCACAAAAAGTATATTTTTCTATTTTCAATGCAGAATTTTAATAATATACCTTTTTAACTCTATTGATTTAATGTATTAGTTAGAAAAAATTATTTAATAAGGGTCAAAGTAGTATTTTTAATAGTTTTCTTAATATGTGGAGAAAATATCAGAATGACATTTTTTATGAAAAAAAGATAGTATAATAACAACATGTGCGTAAGAATCATTATTGTCTTTTCTTTTCTTTTTTTAGTCAAATCATCTATAAGTATTCCCTTTGTTTTAATATATAAGTCGTTTTAGGATTGATTTTTTATTTCAAAATATAAGTATTTTTTGGTTTCCAATGCAAAGATTTATTAAAAAAATCCACTTTTATCCTTATACTTATAGCTAATTAATTAGTATAAAAATTAATTCGTATATTAATAAAAAGTAAAATAGACAATTAAATTGTTTTTTTAATATGTGTGAAAAAATTTTAAAAATGAATTATATTTTATAATATATAAAGTATTATTTAAAGTTTTTTCACACTGATTAAGAATTATTTATTTTTATTTTTTCTATACTAAAAACTTCATTTATTGTCAATAAACACGCCTGATCGATTGTCAATAAACACGCCTGATCGATTGTTTAAAATATTTACGCAATTTCAGGAAAAAGGGCCCAAAAGGATATGAACAATGTCAATAAACACGCCTGATCGATTGTTTAAAATACAAAACACTGAATTTGACAATTCTTTCCGGTTAAAACATTTTTTTGATAGCGACAGATAAATTTATAAATTAGTTATATAAAGGGGAAGATTTTTCTTTCAAAACGTGGGTATTATAAAACAGTTATACACCATATGTTATTATATAAAATTTGGACATACAATACAAGTGAAAATTAAGAATGAACTTACCATAGCAGAAAGAGGAGATCCATACATTACAATGTTTAGACCGGCACATATGAAACCCATCGATTGAGAACGCGTTTTCTCATCTTTAAACGCACTTCTCGTGGCAGCAATCGCTGCGATTGGGAAAAGGACGTTCAACAACGATACCACTACGATTGTATTCAACTGTTAAAAACAAAAAATAGGAGACATTAGTATATTTGAATATAGATAAAATTCACTTACATCAACTATAAACACTTTGTAAAATGTATAAGTACGTTATAAATTCTTACTTTACAAGTCATCATAGTATTTATTATAACAAGTGGATCACATATTTTAATCAACTTAACTTCAAAAAATGTGTGATACAGAAAACTGATATTCAGATCCAAATCTGAATAATTACATCAAATAATATACTGATTTTAACCAGCTATTATATAAGAAACACAGAATATCAAGAAAATCAGATAGATAGAGAGAGAGTATATATCATATCTATGATAAAAAAGAAAAATGAAAATGAAATAAAAACCTTGAGATGTCGAGGGGCATTAAAGAGAAAGAGTGAGACATAGATGATTTCAACAAGAGCACCAAAGCCATTGACGGTGGAGACAAGGTATTCTCCGGGAGTGACTATGCCGTAATATGTCCATAGCGACGATCCTAACAACGTGCAGATGTACGGCAAGCTCTTATACTCCTCCGTCGATTTTCGCTTCACTATCTTCCAAAATGTCTCCCTGAGTTTTTGTATGTTGGACCAATCGATCAGTAATAAAATATATATATATATATATATATATGTATATATCAAATCTTAAAATTTTGTTACTTCTTCCAAAATCTAGAGAGAGAGCTCACACTGGTGAGAGGAAGACGAGTATGGAGATTACATTTCCTGCGTCAAACACAAATTACAAGAGGTATTGTCATAATTCGTGAACACGAGTGTATATACATGTAGAGATATAAGCACACGTGCGAAGAAGGGTGTTTACCTATGATTCCGATGTAGAAACTTGTCTCTACCATTTCTGGAGACAAGAGGTTCTGAAGAAAAAGAAAGAAAAAAAAGAGAAAAAGAGGAGAATGAGACTATGAGAGAGAGAGTGTGTGTGTGAGAGAGAGGAGAAAGAGGAGGCTAATTTATTTGGAGGAACGTGACCACTTTGTTTTATATTTTTTGGGCGGGTTTTGTAATGTTATTTATTTATTTTTTATTTGTTCACACTATAATATATTCAACTGGTATATTGACGTAAATAGATATTATTAGATGAATGAGAGAATAAAACCAAAATAAACGAGTTGGATGTTTTAGGAATGTAATTTCTTATATTGACGTAGATAGCTAATTAGGTTAAACACAGTATTTAGTTAAATTCAAGTTTTTTTCCATGCATGCTATTACAAAAGGTTACCGGATCAATACATGTAATGTTTTGCTAAACTATCGTGCTTACTGGCAACAATTTTATTTATACTATTATAACAGAATATTTTTAGAATGTGCTACCCAACATCCTTATTTTTGAGTTAAATATATTATCAAATATTTATTCAATCTTCATAAATTAAGCATATTTAAGTTAATAACATTTAACTTATTTTAAAAAAAAATTATTTCATATTTAATTTATGAAAAATTATTTTATTTGGACGCATGGATTAAATTCTAATTTAAGATAAATGTTAAACTATATGAAGAAAAATGATGTGTTGTACTATTATCAAATTATGTATAGTAATGGACAGTAGACCCTTTACTTAATTAAACTAACACATTCATTATGTAATGGGGTCTTGCCTTAGTGATAAATTCTTTCCAACCAAAATAAATAATAATAATAATAACACATGTGCCATGTGGTGGCTAAGGCTATATTCGTGGCTACATAATTTTACCTCTTTTTCTTTAGCTTGAAAAACTTTTTCTTCTCTGTGCTAAATAATTTTTTCCTATTAAAAGAGTGATCTAAGGTTTCCCAAATTTCTTAAATAAATTAGTTGGATTGTTAATCAAAGGAAAGCAAGGGTATAGTTGGTACGTATCTCTCATTGAGATACTCCATTTTGGTCTCTAATTAATTTCCCAAATTTCTTAAATAAATTAGTTAGATTGTTAATCAAAGGAAAGCAAGGGTATAGTTGGTATCTCTCATTGAAATACTCCACTTTGGTCTCTAATTAACTTCAACCACAACCCTCTATGATTTTGATGTCATTATCAAGACATGAAGACTTTAAATTCACGTAAATACTGATACGTATTGTATGCATATACGATTTTAGCTGGGATCAACAAGGAAGATTAGTTCAATCAGGTTTAAATAGAAGTATAGAACTATCATGTGTAAAATTACATCTCAATCTTAACTTATTGGCTAGAACAAAAAATTGTAAATTTTATAATAGATAATCCAACTACATAAGTGGTGGTACCTAATGGTAAAATGACTTGAAGACAATGTGCCACTCTTTCACCTATGAATTTGACTCTCATTAGAAATATATTCGCTATTATTTAGCAAGTAGAAATAGTACTAAGTTTTAGATCTATTAAAATTTTTAGTAAGTAAGCTATTTGCGGGTTACATTTATCCTTAAAAATATTAGAGAAATACACTCTTCTTGAAAAATTATCTGAGTCCTCATCTAAAATATGTTGGTTGAAAAAACATGTGTGAACTCATGGTGGCCCGCCTCTGGAGGTTGGTGGCTACTGGCTAAGGCAATTTGTTTTCAAGACCACTTCCCTTCAATATCGAAAATACGATTCACTAACATTAACCAAAATAGATGCAAAAAAAAAAAAATACTCAAAACTATACTATATTAAGTGATGTATCATCTATTTTTCAAAATAAATTTTAGTAAATGCCAATAAAAACTTATTGGATAATGGATAGTAATACATTCAAAATTTGTAAGGGTCTCAAGATTTCGCTGTGAAGAAAACATTACAAGATAAAAAATTCGACCAACACATATTTATTTCTTTTCCTAAGTTTTGTAATTTATTTCACTCTTGAAATTTTTGTATAATCTATTGAATTTCCATAAATTATCTATAAATGAACATATTGATTATATGTTCCGAAAATGAAACACTATTCCGAAAATAAGAATAGAAAGTTTAGTTTCTCCAACATATATAGTTAATATGTTCCTGTTTCCAACCTTTAATTATTAATCTTTGAGATAAATAGAACTGAAATACATTCAGACGTAAATATTACTGTAGTAATTAATGTTTAAATACATTCATACCGTTTTGATCTTCTACTTTCGATTTTTTTTTGGCTTTTCATTTGAAGTGATATTTGGTGTGTGATCCGAATGCACTCAGACTTTTTGCCTAATTATTTTTTTCTGCTTTTCACCTCGATAAGTATGTTATATGAACCTTAACCCCAAGTTGAGATCCGACACGAACACAATTATTGTTGTAACAAAATATAAGAGGGGAGGAGAGGGGATTTTACCAAAAAAAATATAATAAGGGAAAAAATTGGTTTCGTTGACAAATGCAGTATAATGGGTTTGAGTTACGAAGACATTAACCTGGAACCAAGTAGACGAAACGTCGACGTTTCATACGAAAGTTTTTATTTTACTTAGAACATGTCCAGTAGTGAACCCTCTTATCGTGTTTATCAGATTAAATAAATAATTTTTTTTTTCGTTTTTGTGATGAACTTTAGTTAAGTTTGAGGTTCCAGTTGTGAACTCGTTAATGGGGTTCATTATTGGAATTTTATATTATTTTTTTTTTGAAAAGTCTTTTTTGTAATTAAAATAAAAATCACTTATTAAAAAAAACAATATATTGCAAACTATAGAAGAATACAATTTATTAAGAAAGAAATTGAAACACACAATTTTTAAAATATAGAAATACTTAAACATTTGTTACACAGATTTTCGATTTTCGATTCAATTAGTGATGAGAGGTGTGTATGACTCACTTTAAAACACAGTTACTTATCATGAACGGCTTAAGCATAATTTACAAAATACATTAAATTGTTTTCAAGGGTTTAAGCGTGTTCCAAAGTAGTGAATAACAAAAGAACATAAAAGATAAATATAGATGAACTAAACCCTAAACCCTAGCGTGCTCCAAAGTATATTCCCGAGCTATTTCATCAAACCCCGCCTTGTCTTCCTTGTACATCTTCGCTTTGTCTTCATCAAAGTAGTCCCCCTCACCCAATTCTGGGTTGCTCAGCATCTCATGAATTTTAGTGAGAATCTTATGGACGGTGTAACTAGGCGAGAAGTAGTCAGTAGTGAGCATCCGTAGGAAGATATGTCCACGATCTCCTACATTGGGGTGAAAGACCTTGGTTCTGAAGAAGACCTTGGGTGGCTTGAACGGGTATTCTGGCGGAAAGTGCATGGCAATTTGGAAGACTCCGTTCTCGTAAGGCGATCCTGCTGGTCCAAAAAGCAGAGCCTCCCAATAACAGATTTTTCCATCAACGGGGCCTAATCAAATGTGTCAAGGAAAAAAAATTAGTACTTAATTAAAACTCGGAATCAACTTATGTAAGCATAATACTACAACGAAATATATGTACTGTAAAGCGGGCTCTTAACCCTCTCAATTTCCTTTTTCTGCTGCGTGAGAGATTTCTCCCAGTACGGGACTGAACTGTTGCTTTGCATCTTCTGCCCAAACAGAAGGGGATCAGTTCAACATCATCATCGATAAGTACTTAACATCGACAATGGCAAAAGGCAAGATGATCAAATCATATAGCAGAAAACATACACCTGAATGATGAAAAGCACATATATCAAACAATATCACATATTATAAACACCAAATCATATCACATATATGTAAGGGAATTACAACCAATTTAGTAAAAGTAAGAAAACGTAAAAAAAGGCAAAGTCAAGTAAACCAATCATGTAAACACCAAGAACAATTAAGTTCATCATCAATAATCAGAACATGTTACTATACTAAATCCGATCATGTAAACAACAACAACAATTCAGTTAATAATCGATAATGGCAAATCCAAGATTGTAATAGCATTTATATCAAACAGAAACGTTTAAAAAAACATTCATATGAACCCGATAAAAGAAAATATGCTTCGACAAGGCCATATGGACAAACACTAATCGTAAACACATTATCAGCTTGTTAATGCATTGTAACATACACACGACTAATGCATATAGAAGAACTAAACTCCAATTTGAACCCCAAAGAAAAGCCCCAATTTATTTCTCCACATTGAAAAAATCCTAATTTCATTGAACAAAAATTCACCAAATAAACAGTATAACATGAATTCGTATTCGAAAGCAAGTGAAAAACGGTTGAATTTTATTGTATTATACCCCAATTGCAACCCCAAATGAAAGCCCCAAAAAATTTTCCCTTTTCAAATGAACCCTAATTTTACCGATTTCAATTTCTTTTCAAATCTCCCAAAATATTAACTTCTAATCGTTTTTGTGTTTGAATGAAGTGAGATGACTCGAAATCGACACTATAACCCAACCTAAACCATCAATTAGAGATTTGAAATTTTTCCCATGAAATTCAAAACCCTAATTTCCCATTATCGAATGAAATCGGGCAAAAAGAAGAGAAAAAACGCTTACTTCGACAATAAATACGGAAGCCCAACCCTTGGTTGTCCAATACACTGGTAAAAGTCGATGGTTTCAAGGAATTTGACGGAGGCGACGAGAATCGCCGTAGGAGAGGAAGAAAGAAAATAAAAAAACTCGTGAAGGAGAAATGAATTTTTGGGAAAATTTTTTTTTTCTTCCCCAAAAATGACATGAAAAATCATCTTCTCACGCTTCGCCATGTGTCTGGGATGCGGATTCATCAAGCTCTTTCGGATGAACCGATCCGTTGAATTTGGGCTTTTTTTCTTTTTTTTTAAAGTCTATTTCGTTTTAAAACTCGAGCCAAATCCGTCCAACAAACCACTACTGGACCTGGTCTTAGTGTGCTCTGACTAGAGAGAGTATATATGTAATTTGTACCCCGACTCGTCCTCGCCGTGCTTTACGGTTTCTCGTCTCTTCTCTTCTCTTCTTTTCTTTTCTGGTTTTAGCTTATTTCTTCAGCATATTCACCGACGAAGGAAAAAATGAGTGACGAGAGGAGGAAGAAGAGTATTAACGGAGGTGCACCGGCGCAAACTATCTCCGATGACCGGAGATCTAGTCTTCCGAAACTTGAAGCTTCTCCACCGCCGGGAAAACGAGCTGTCATCAAGAGTGCTGATATGAAAGAGGATATGCAGAAGGAGGCTATCGATATCGCTATCACCGTTAGTCTACTCTCTCTATCCCTCATTTTCTCCGATTCGTTGTGTGGATACATTCTTCGAATTTAGGGATTTCTTATCTTGATAGTTATAGGGTATGAGTTGATACTGATTGTGCCTTGGGATTTTCAGCAACAGTCACTGAGCTGTTTTAGGATCTCGATTTGATCTTAGTGCGCTCAATATTCGAAAGCTGATTATACGAAGCTCAATTACTGTGTACGGAACTAGATTCGATCTCTTGTTACAGGCTATGGAACTTTTTTTTTTTTTCTGAATCCCAATCGTTTGGTTCAACTTAGAGTCTCTGGAAGTAACTCTGTGAGTGATTATGTATAGTCGCTACATGAAGCTTTACATTTCAGATTCTGAGATTCAATTTTGCAGGCATTTGAGAATTACAGTGTGGAGAAGGATATAGCTGAGAATATAAAGAAGGAGTTTGACAAGAAACATGGTGCTACTTGGCATTGCATTGTTGGTCGCAACTTTGGTTAGTTCCCTCTCAACTTAACTTCTTCTACATTGTTTGAGCAAAAGTGCCCAGTTAGATAGTGATCTCGTAGTAACTCAATCTAGCTTTTAACATATCATCGTCTTTGGCTCATGTAATTTTGCTGCTGCCAATCATTCTTTGATTCTCGACTGGTTAATAGTGATTGAAATCAATCTTTGGTTGCTTCTCTGTTCTTCATAGACTTATTTTGGAAAGGTTGTTACGTCTTGCTTTTGAATGGTTTTTGTGCACCTAGTGTTGGAGAGAGTTTGGGTCGGGTTTGGCCCCATGATATAAGTTTTAAACTGCAGATGATTGATTTCTCGGTATCACCAAGCTATGTACTTCACTGGAATACATTCTTCCTTGTTCAGATCTTCATATGTTCAGTCTTTACTGCTTCCTTGATAAATTACATTTCCTCTGCATTTAGTATATAATTCAATGTTCTATATCATAATGTGGTACCACACATTAGCCTTGCAGATCTAGGATTTGAGCTTTTCTTTTCTAACCAAAAGCATTTGCGTTCTTGTTCATGTGCATTAGATGGTATTACAACAAACAAATAATTTCTAAAACCGTACTGGCTTCTATGATGTGTCGATTAGAATCTGAATGCTGTTTGTGTTTTGTACTTATTCTTCGGTATTTCTCTACTTTGTGTTCTTGCTTATAATCTTTACTCGTTCCTTTACCTTTTCATTTTCCATGCAGGTTCTTATGTAACACACGAGACAAACCATTTCGTTTACTTCTACCTCGACCAAAAAGCTGTTCTGCTCTTCAAGTCGGGTTAAGAATTTGGTCCCATAAAGAAAAAATCGTTGGCAAAAAAATGTGATGTTCGTTCAATCGCATTATTATCATCACGTTGTAGTTAGATTCTTGTTTTGTATGTCTGTGTATGTATGGATTTAAGGCTTTTAACCAGCAAAAATTTGGAGAATAAACCCTTAAAAGTCTTTCAGTACATGTCATGCATCTTCAAATGTATATTTGATTTTACCAAATCAGCTTTGAGAAATCTTAATTCAGGTTTATGGTTGCTTTCTCTTCCTTCTTTTCATTGGTCCAATCGACCAATTGCTATCTCAAATCCTAATTTTTCAAATTCTCAAAACATAAAATTTATATTAGAACCAGAAAATATTATAGATTTATCAAAATTAACGTAATAGTTTACAATAAATGATCCTTACCCCTATATTCAAACCCTATTGAAAAGAAACAGCAAAAAGGACTCTGAATTTAGATAGAAATACCAAACCTCTAAAGATTAAATTCTAATTTCGAAACAATAATCCTAAGGCCTTTCCTTGATCACAAAGAATCAGTCTTTCATTTAGTTTTAGTGCTGGTCACTAACGACAAAAGTTGTCATTTTCGAAGTTAAGTGGTTTCGTATGTAAAACAATAGAGTTTTAGGGGTTGAAAGAGTAAATGTCGTTTTTGTGGGCTAAACGAGTAAATTTTTGTTTAGAACTGACTCGGTGAAATAAATTACAAATTTTGCAGTATTCCATTGTTCCACGATTTTATTTTTTTCATTGTTCCACGATTTAGACCGAAAGGAGAAGGAAGAAGAAGAAGAAGAGAAGAAGAAGAAGAAGAGAAAAAGGGTGTTTGTAATTGTATCGATCGGAAAATGGCGACGTCGATGATACAGAGGATGTTTAAGCAAGGCACGAAGATCGTCTGCGTTGGTCGTAACTACGCCGCTCACGCCAAAGAGCTAGGCAACGCCGTTCCCAAGGTTCCGAGATCGAATGATTTTGTTTTCCATTTTGCGATTTAGAAATTGAATTGCACAGCTCTGATCGTTGATTGTGAAAAAACAGGAACCAGTTATATTCTTAAAGCCCACATCATCATACTTGGAGAATGGAGGAACAATCGAGATCCCACATCCTCTGGATTCACTTCACCATGAAGTGGAACTCGCTCTAGTTATCGGACAGAAGGCTAGAGATGTACCAGAATCAATAGCCATGGATTACATTGGAGGTATTTGTTTTATATTATCTGCTTAGTTCTAAATATGTATAATCTTGTTTCTTATTGCATCTCTTGTTTTTTAAGGATATGCGGTTGCTCTTGATATGACTGCTAGGGAGCTCCAAGCTTCTGCTAAGGTAGAAAACTTGATTTGAGCTCATATCAATAGTTCTTGTGGGGTTTTATATATTTACAAAGTTCTTCTTAGTTCTCTGCAAGTCTGGATTTGCCCAATCCTTTGAACTTGTGTATGTTAATAGCCATACGAATGATCAAAACATCGATGATAGAACTTACCCGTTAATGAAAAGTGTTCTATGAGCTGATAAGTCATCTATGAATCGAGATTTTCCCATTTGCGTTCATGATTTGGGCTGTTCAGACTGTTTTTAATCACTATTTCCCATCACCAAATAATGGATGTGTGGTTTTGCATATTCAGCGATCTGTTTATTAACCTAAGCATGGGAAGATAACTAAATATTTAGTTTTGTGCTTAAGCATATAAATCATGTTTAAATTCTCGTTGTCAGGCATCTGGTCTCCCGTGGACGCTTGCTAAAGGACAAGATACTTTCACTCCAATCAGCTCTGTTGTAAGTATTCTTCTGAAACCTAGAATGCTACTTTCAACATGCCGTGTATAGATTATATGGAAAAATGCTGTTGTAGTAGTGATGCTTTCACAGCCAACATGACATGAGATCATATGCCTATCTTGTTGAGAATCAAAACTCTTTTTAATCTCCTAGTTTCAATTTTGTATCTCTTGCCGTGTTTCAGCTGCCAAAGGCGATGGTGCATGATCCTGATAATCTAGAACTTTGGCTCAAGGTTTGTCCCCCTAACTCTCTTGTCTTTTTGTCACTTATGAAGTCATCTCCCTCCTTAACAATCTGCAAAGACCAAACTGAATCCATTTTGTGACAGGTCGATGGTGAAACAAGACAGAAGGGTTTGACAAAAGATATGATCTTCAAGGTCCCATACCTCATCAGCTACATAAGTTCTATAATGACCCTTTACGAAGGAGATGTCATCTTGACAGGTATTTTACTTATAAATTCTGTTTTTTTTTTCCCATATCAAAACATTTGGAACCAAACGTTAAATTTATGAGACAATGCCTTCACATTATAGGTACACCAGAAGGTGTTGGACCTGTAAAGATAGGCCAGAAGATAACCGCAGGGATCACGGGTCTATCTGAAGTTCAATTCGATGTCGATAGACGTGTAAAGCCTTTGAGCTAAGTGTTGTTTTGTTTGTTGTTGTTTTGTTTGTTGTTGTTTTCTTTCGTATAAAATGTGAAATCATTTGTGGTAATAAATCGTCTCTAATTTTCATCATTTACTGTATTGTCCTTACACTTGGGAGGGAGAGAATATAGCATTAATGTAAAACTTCGTTTCCCTTTCATTTGTGATTTCGAAAACAATGACTCTTAAACCGGTTTAGATATGGGAAACATTTGGAATCGTAGGTTTTGATGTTTTTCAAAGAATATATCACATAAGAAAAGATAAAAATACAAGAATCCCTAATTTGGTTTTAACTTAGTATTTGTTATGAATTATTAATTAGATGTTCATTATAAGGCCCATAAGACCATAACATATATTGTATTTGTTTCACATCGAAAATTTATGATGATAAATAAATAAATAAATAAATAAAGTTGAAGTAGGAATTAAGATTGGACATCTAGAGTTGAATAATAAATAAATCTAATATATTCCTCTCTAAGACATCATTAATCCTCTCTGTTTTAAATAATAAATTAGTGATTTTTTTTACGTTTGCACAGATTGATATAATTTTTTATTTAATTGTTTGAAAATCTAATAATAGTTTGGATTTATTTGTTTTTTATTCTCTATTGTTAAGTATATTTTTTGTTAATTTTTTTTTGCATTTTTATACTAATATATACGCTTTCATTATATGATTAGCAATTGTCTTATTACTTTATGTTTACATACTTTATGGTAAACATAAACTAAATTTTATGTTTACAAAACTAAATTTCGATTATGTATGCAATTATGGAAGAAGAATTCTTCTGCTGGTATACTTTGATTATAATTTTGTTATTGTGGTAACTATATCATGATTGTTAAGCAAATAAGAAGAACACCATTGGTCTATTTCAGTAACTTTATTTTCCACCTCTTAGTTAAAGATACGATTTCATTTTGTATTAGACATATGATTAAATTATTTTATGTGATTATTATTTTTTGTAACTAATTTTTGGATGATCATAAGATTGAGTACTTGACCATAAAAGATCCACATATCTCTCAAAAATATAAGAAAAAATATAAGAGAATGATATAATCAAAGTGATATTGCTCAAAGCCCATTATGATATATTTTGTTGAATCTAAAATTACATGAGTTACAGTCTGTAATTGGGCATGATAATGAGTTATAAAGAGAAAATTCAAGAAACACTTCAGATTTGAGATAATTCATTCTTTGAAGCGAATGTGACATCATATATTGAGAAAGAAAAAACCATATAATTGATAAAGGCCGAATAAGTGGCTATAGAAGTGGTTGCAGGCATTAACGTGGATATGGATATGGATATGGTCAAGATCAAGTTTGAGGCCAAAGAGTTTCTTTTAAGAACTTAGATACTCACTAGAAGTGAGAAAATAAAGATAGTAACATACAAGAGATATGTCTATCATATGATGATAAAATAAACTAGTGTGAGTACAAGATGAGATTATATAAAATATTGGAAGCTCCAGAAGAGCAGATATGATTGCCTATGGAAATGATTTGAAATCATTAATGGATTATACTCTCTAAAGTCTCAAAGGTCAAAAGGATCTAAGATATAATACAAAACCCAAGTTGGGTATGTTGTTGATACTAGAGTGGGATTCAATTCGAGATGAATGGACCTGAAGTGTCATCATCATCTCGAGGGGAAGAATTGCAGAATCACACAATTCATAGTAAGTGGAACATCTAGAAGATCATCTTCACACTCATGTTCGATAAATCATGCGTAAAGAAAATCCAAAAGATTTTAAGATTTATCAAGTTGAGACAATGAGTGAAGGAAATATTTAAAATCTTCACATATATCCAAGACAGTAAAAGTAATTTAGAGAAACCACTTGCATTCTTTATTGGATTTTACTACACTAGTATATGAGATATAAATGGGTCTAGTAAACAAAAAGTTTACTGAAAATCTCACTGTTTTGGCATTACCGGTTAAGCCATTCTGGATCAATAGTAATGCGTAAAATAATCAGAAAGTATATGGACATTCATTAAAGACCCAGGAGATTCTTATATGTTGTCCATAATGAAAGTTTCATAATGCAGCTTTCTCTCTCCATAAATTTGGAAAAAGTCAAATTTCTGGTACATATAAAAAGAGATATTTTGGATTGATCATCCACTATGTATCTTTGCGAAAGTATTTGGTTAATTGATTAAACTGAAACAACATTAAATCACATTATGCCAATGAATAATTTTGAGTTCTCCCCAAGGTTTGATTTTGGTCAGGAACCAGATGTTTTCCATCTAAAAGTTTTGGATAATGTTGCTCTACCATATTGATCTATGATGGGACCTCAAAAGAGAAATATATGTTGGATATGAATCTCCTTTGATGAAATCTCCCTTGATGAGTAAATGTATTAAAACCAGCAAATAAGGGATAATATTATAATTACAGACTGTAATTTCAGTCAGTCAGTATTTCCAACAATTAAGGAAGGGGGAGAAAATAAACAGCTGGAGAATCAGTGAAAGACATTATATTGATCCTCAGAAAGAATGTGCACTAAAAATTTGAAAGATAAGTTACTTGCAAAGTTAAGCAAATTTGATGTCAGAAGCATTGCCTGACCCTAATTAAGTGATACCAGTTGTGCTCCAATTAATATTGATGTCCCGGGCCGGAGGATAATATCAACTGCTATAGAGGATAAAGATCGCATGAAGCATGATAGACCTACTGATTCCAAAGATAAGAATCCTCGAAAAGAAAAAGAGCATATTATAAAATGGCAAGGTCGAGAAAGGATTCTCTAGAAGAGATATAGACATCAAAAAGAAAGAAATCTAGGTATCTAGTAATGATAAGAAATCTGATCATAACTCTCTTACTGGTAAAGCTTATATTGTGAATATGATCAGTTCCATGTTTCAATCTGAGTCAAAGAAACAAACAATACAGCCAAAAGATAAATTCAAACTGATTTCAGCAAAAATTGATCTCTTTCTTCAAACATGTCCAACATTATCAATACTCAAATGATCACTACTACGATATCAACAAGCTATCAACAATCTACTGTGTTCTCTGGGAGATTCATTAGAGTCGATTCAAATTTATTGGGCTGAAGAAAGATGGACCTGAAATCTGCAGATGTAGTAGTCATTGCCATAGAATGATCTAATGGTCGATATCGGTTTCCTCTTAGGATTCCAAGGATCGAACACCACACTCATGTTGACCAGAGCCTTGAATCTATCCGGTCGAAGAAGACAAAGATGGAAGACGATGAAAAAATATAAGAAAAAACGATAAAAAAGAAAAACTAAAAAATAATAAGAAGAAAAAAAGATGAAAAACAATTATGTGGAGATGAATAACTCGCTTTTGTTTTAGTTCAATTGGTTTATGAGTTCAATACATTTATTTAATATACAATTATGTGGAGACAAAGAACTTGCTTTATTAGTATGTTTTAAATAGGTGTTTTAATTCTTTTCAGTTTTTAGTTTATAACATTGAAACTCCAAGGTGTAAAACAAATACATAGTAATTATTTATTGGAAAGTGAATCAACAGACTTTAATGTCTAATAGTATGTGCAACATAGAGATCTATTTAGATTTTTTATTTATTTTTATAATATTAAACTTATAGAAAGAGAAGATCCAAAAAGAAAAGAAAAACGAATTCAGAATATATAAAAAAATGAAATGTGACACTAGAGGAAAGAAAAATGAAGAACATGTAAAATATTGACACATCTCTTCTAAGAAACGTTTTTATGTCTCTTAGACCATCTCCAATAGTAGAATATTCATTTTGGGTATGTAAACAAATAAATATTAATATTTTAATATAATATAGTTATATAATTAAATTTTAATTCTAAAATTAAAAACTAACCAATATGAATGAGACACATGTAGATACTCTACACAATGGGGTTTTGAAATAAGGATTTTTAGAACCCTCTCTCTTATTTTATTAATTTTATTCTTTATTTTAATTGGTAAGAGTCTTTGTAAAACCTACCATTGGAGATGGTATTAGTTTAAACTATTTTTTAAATTTTATTTTATTAAAAAAATCTTAAAAAACTAGGTTAAAAATCCTATTGCACATGTTATAAGACCATGTTTATCAATAGTTTTTTGTTGTATTTTTGACATTTAATAATTTTTTTTTAATTAAAAAAGAGGTTTAAACACAAAGATTTATCTAAATATTCTTTAGAGATTTTAAGGATCGATCCTTATTTAAATATAACAAACTGTGATTGTGATTGGTTCAAGCATAGCATTTTCTTTCTCTCCCTTACTTTTTCGTCGTCTTCTTGCTTTATACGAATCACAGTTGATTTCTCTAATATTTTAATATAGAGTGCTTCCTTTTCTACAATCCTAATGCTTTCCTTTATTATTTTAATATTCTTCAAAAGAACCCACATTAATTTCTCTAATAAACTTACTCTAAAACTCTCTCTCTCTCTTCCAAAGTCTAAAGGGTTTGTCTTTGTCATCTGAACAGACACCAAGTCCAAGTGTCCAACCCAATAGAATCAAAAAACCTCCGTCGTACCGTACAGTTATGGATGGTGGTGAAGAAGTAGCTCCTTCCACTTCCAACACAATCATCGGGAGGTTGAGTGCACGCGCCAAGCAGACGACGCTATCGATGATCACGAAGCTCCGTCCATGGCGAGAGCTTCTTGATCTGTCGGCGATCTCTCTCCCTCGCGGATTCATCGAGGCCATGGCGCAACTAAGGCGAAACCTCTCTTACTTCCGCGCAAACTACGCTCTCGCCGTCCTCGCCACTGTTTTCCTCCGCTTGCTTTACCACCCGATCTCTATGGTCGTCTTTTTCGTCCTCTTCACCGCCTGGATCCTCCTCTATTTCTCGCGAGACACCAACGGTCCGATTGTGAATTCGGAGAAAGAAGTGGATGACCGGATCGTCCTTGGTTTACTCACTGGTTTACTCAGCTCGGTGACTATTTTGGCGTTGGTGTATACAGACGTGGGCGAAAACGCTCTGGTTCCGCTGGTCATTGGTCTTCTCATCGTCGGAGCTCACGCCGCTTCCCGTTGTACTGATGATTTGTTTCTCGATGAACAAACTGCTCGCCGGGGTTGGCTCGGTGCAGGTAACCGGCCACGGTCAAGTTATAACCCGATTTGAGTTACCGCTTATCACTTTTGCTTAGGTTTTGCTCGAGGAAAATTTGGTGGGGTAAAATCAGTTAGGGTGGTTTTGGAAATTCCCAAGATCACAAATATTATGTCTTTATCGTAAGTAAATGGCATTTGACAATCTCATAGCCAAAATTTGTTTGACAAAAAGATCACAAAAATGTTGTTATCACGCTTAGCTATACAAACTTTGCATATTTCTCGTTTCCTGCTTTACTGTGGAATATATGATCCCTAAATACATTATAAATGGCTCTAAAAAGTGAGAAAATAGTCGTGGATGTGTTTACTTATCTCGTCAGGACTTTCCTCATGGAGAAAATGTCCAACGCCTTTCATTACCACAACTTCGTCCAACAACGGTACGTGGCTCTTAAACCGGCCTTCTTGGATGTACTTCTTGGTGCCTGGGATGTGATACGTCAAGTCTTGGTCGCCGATTATGAACTTAACCGGAACTTTCACCTGAGCCTTTGAGAGTGGCCCCATCAGCTCCCATGTTCTGCAAAGAGCAATGCAGAGAATGTATTTCAAGAAAGTTCAATAGGGCGTATACAGGATAGATTAGTAATTTGAGAATTACAGGAAACATACCGGTCCATGTTTCGGTAGTAGTTTAATGGTCCAGTGAAGCCACTCTTCTCGTACTTGGAAACGTAATATTTGACATCATACTCAGTTAGCCAAGAGGGCAGTGAAACGGGATCATCATAGCTTTTTCCTCTAGGTAAGAGTATAGGACCAGGATTACGATACGTTAAGAGCTCTAAGAGAACTCGTTCCGTGCCAACTTTAGCGAATTCCGCCTCTATTTCCCCATACTCCTGCAACGTAAACCCATTCTTCTGATTAGAAACAGCCACACACGAATCTTGATGACAAGCTTCAATCGCAAACAAACTAGCAAATGTTCATTCAGGTTAGAAAATCTGATCATAACTCTTTTACTGGTAAGCTAATGTCTGTCTTGTGAATATGATCAGTTTCATGTTTCAACCTGAGTCAGGATCAAACACTACGATCAAAAGATGAATTCAAACTGATCTCTTGTTCAAACATGTCCAACATTATCAATACTCAAAGATCACTTTCACTACTACAATATCAACAAGCTATCAACAACTGAGAGATTCATTATAGTCGATTCAATTTTATTGAGCTGAAGAAGATGGACCTGAAATCTGCAGATGTAGTAGAACACAGTAAATTTGATCCATAACTCTAATACTGGTAAGCTAATGTTTGGCCTGTGAATATGATCAGTTCCATGTTTCACCTAAGTCACAAACAAACACTACAGCCAAAAGATGAATTCAAGCAGATTTTCAGCAACATTGATCTCTTCTTCAAACATGTCCAACAATACTCAAAGATTACTACTACGCTATCAACTAACTACTGTGTTCTACTGAGAGATTCATTAAAGTTTATTGAGCTGAAGAAGATGGACCTGAATTCTGCAGATGTAGTAGTCATCGCCATAGAATGATCTATAGGTCGAGATCGGTTTCCTCTTAGGATTCCAAGGATCGAACACCACACTCATGTTGACCAGAGCCTTGACTCTATCCGGTCGAAGAAGACAGAGATTCCAAGCGATAATTGCGCCCCAATCGTGTCCCACCACGAACACCTTCTCACGATCTCCGACCACCGCGTCGATCAATCCAATCAGATCTCCGACCACGTGTAGACTTGTGTACGCGTCCACGCTCTCTGGTGCCTCGGTGTCGCCGTATCCGCGCAGGTCCGGCGCGATTGTCCGGTAACCTAACGAAGAAAGTGCCACCATCTGGTGTCGCCACGTGTACCAGAGCTCCGGGAATCCGTGGAGAAAGAGTATCACCGGACGTCGTAAAGCCCCGTCAAAAGCACCGTTCCCGGCGACGGAGGGACTTTTCTCGGCGATGTGCATATTGATTCCATTAACCTTCACAAATCTGTGACTGAAAGTAAGATCCATCCGTAAGAGAAGCTAATAAGAAATGATCGAAATTTTCAAATTTGGGGAAAATTTGTTCTTATCCTTTTGATCTGCGTAAGTACTGAATACCAAGTAGCAACAAAGTCCGGACTCCGGAGCAGTCTAGACCGGTCCGATCAAACTTGGTTAAGAAGTGGAGGATTTTCACACGGTTAAATCCGATCATGTTCGGTTTAAATTCTGTTTTTCCGGTTTAATCCAGTTGAATCCGATTTCCCGGACTTTCTTAATCCGATGTTTGCCGTAAATTTGAAATTCCACTGAACAAGATCATTACATTTACATGTAATTGTGAAAAAAACACACGAATGTAGTTTGTTTTTATTTGATCGTATCGATAAAGATTGTAGATAGATCAGTAGTTTTGATTGTAAACCAACTTGTGAATGTGTTGATTGATCTCGTCAGGATTTTCCGTGTGGAGAAAATGTCCCAAGTCACTGAGCTCGATGGTTTTGTACATCAAATCCTAATCTAAAGTGTTTCGTAGGAAGGATTCAAACTTTAGGACAAAACGAAAAATATGTTTTAAAAACAGCAGGGTTATTTTTATTTGTCAATTTTTTTGTTGTTTAAAAGAAAACATTAACTTTTCTGGAAATTTCCCATTTATCAATAATTGAATTTGTAAATAACATACGCAATTGTCATAGTTAATAGATTAATGTCGTTTACTTTGAAAACATTCTTGGATGCATCGACGAGACCAGATGAGAGAGATGACTTATACAAACCCTCTGAGACGGGAAGATTCAACGTTCCTTCGTCTAATTTATTTTTTTTATAAGATTAATTAAAGTAAAGTTCTGGCCAGTGTTCCTGGAAAATGTCGAACCAAGTCAATGTCTACCATTCACCTTCCCTTATAAAGTCTTGTTGAGTTCGATCTTTTCCCAGAGAGGCAGAGACCATTCAATTCAATTCAATTCAGTTCAGCTCGATTTTGATAAAAAATATCGTCAAGCTAGATACTTTGGAGCAAATTCGGCTTAATCCAAAGAGAGTTGAATTGTGATGGAGAATCAGATCCTTTTACTTGAAGGTGAGACTGACAATTTCAATGGCGTTACCGTTACCATAGAGGAACCCATGGATGCTGAGGTTTTCACCGAAAGGCTTAAGGCTTCGCTTTCGCATTGGAGAGAAGAGGTATTTTACCACAACCCCACTTTCAGATTTCATTCTATAATAAAGTTTCTCCTTTTCTTATTGTGAGCTCTTAAGGGTCTGAAATCATATGAAAGTCTTCGTTTTTTTTTTTTTTGTGTTAATTTGCAGGGAAAGAAGGGAATTTGGATAAAGCTGCCTCTTAAATTTGCTAATCTTGTAGAGCCTGCAGTTAGTGTAAGAGGGTTTGCTAATGATTTATTGGAATCCTTGAGTTTTGGTAAGAGTTTTTTTTAGAAATGATGTTTGTGTTTGGTGATTATAATTCTTCAGGAAGGGTTTAGATATCACCACGCTGAGCCTGATTACTTGATGGTTGTATCTTGGATCTCTCAAACTGATGATACCATCCCAGCCAATGCTTCTCATGTTGTTGGTGTCGGTGCTTTGGTCATCAACAAGAATACTAAAGAGGTAAAGACCAATTAATTTGATTCCCTTGTTTAAATCATGGGGACTCAAGAAGAGCAGAATAACAATTAAATGAATAATAATTATGTTTGTTTATGAAAACATTTCTTCAATGGGCGCAGGTTCTCGTTGTCCAGGAAAAGAGTGGTTATTTCAAAGATAAAAATGTGTGGAAGCTGCCTACCGGTGTTGTCAACGAGGTGAGTTACATCGATTTTCTTAAGAAAATAACTCTTAGCTAGGACTGAATGATAGTCTTATATCTAAAGCTAGGACTGAATGTAGATGTAGTAAGTCGGTTAGAGAGCAATTAGTGAGCGCTTGGCTTGTAAATGGTCTTAAGCATATTGTCTAGGGGAGTTGAGAGTTTCTTATTTTTTCAGTCTATCTTGGTGGTGATTTGGAGAAGAAAACAAGTTTTGACAGCTTCTGTTCGACGCTGAACCTTAAAAGTGTTTACAATAACTCAGATCAATTTTTTACATCATAAATTCTGTTCACGACTTGGCTAGTCAGCTTGGTATACATATTTGCGATAGTATCAAACATTTGTCCCTGGAAAGAGAATTGATGATCAAGTTTGAAATTAAAAGGAGAATGGCAGAAATGAAGTTGTGTTCGTTTTATTTTTCTTGCTGCTTCTAATTATAACATTCCAAATCCACAGGGTGAGGATATCTGCACTGGAGTAGCTAGGGAAGTGCAAGAAGAAACTGGTGTATATATCCTGCTTTCAGAAACAAATTTATCTATTTTAACGATCTTTTACTTTCCATTTTATTCTAAAATCTGTGTTTTTTTTCATTGGACGTTATTTACTTCAGATTGTTGCAGATTTTGTTGAAGTGTTGTCTTTCAGGTAAATTATGTTTCATTGCCTTGGAAAACATTTGATCTAGCTTACCGCATCGGTTCTTTATTGATTAACTCTGTGTACTCGTAGGCAAAGCCACAAATCATTCTTGAAAAAGAAATCGGATCTGTTTTTCCTTTGTGTCTTAAGTCCACGCTCCTACGAAATCACTGAACAAAAATCTGAGATTTTGCAAGCTAAGGTATTCTAACTTCTTTCACTGTTGATGAGCCAAGAAAATGTTTAAGTTACCGTCACCTGAGCTGGTTGGTATATATCGTTTTTCACCTACAGTGGATGCCGATCCAAGAATATGTAGACCAACCATGGAACCAGAAGAACGAGATGTTCAAGTTCATGGCTAACATTTGCCAAAAGAAGTGCGAGGAAGAATACTTGGGATTCTCCACCGTGGAAACTATCACAGGATCTGGCAAGAAGAGCTTTATGTACTGCAATGCTGATCACGCCAATCGCCTTCAAGAATTGCGTAACCAAGCCTCCTCTTCTCTCTGATAACATTCTCATCCGATCCGATTCTGTTTGATATCGGCATTTGTGTTTGTCCAGTGTGTTTCTTTCTTCTACTTACAAGCTTTCTTAGACAATGCAGCCTTTGGCATTGTCTTGTAATCTATTTACAGTGGTGCTTTTTCATTCTCACAAAAACATCTACCCTTAACCGGTTTTAAATTCTCAGCTCTATGTTTCATGTTATTTCCGGTTTAGTCCAGCTGAATTCGAGTTCCCGGGCTTTATTTGCTGTTCATTTGAAATTCTAAGTGAACAAGATCGATCTTACATGTAATTGTAAAGTGCACACGAATGCTATTCTCTTTTATTTGAACGTTTCAAATACACACGAGTGGTTTTTTACTTTTCAAGGAACTTTTGAAAAAAGTTGTGAATATGTTGATTGATCTCGTCAGGGCTCTCCTCATGGAGGAAATGTCCCAATCCGTTGAGCACGACGGTTTCATCAAGCAACGGTACATCTCTCTTAAATCCGCCACCGTGAATGTATTCCTTAGCTCCCGGCGAATTGTACGTCAAATCTTGATCTCCGACTATGAACTTCACCGGTACACTGATCTTAGCACCGGTCCACGGTGCAGTCAGCTCCCAATTTCTGTTATAAAAATCAAACCAAATTTAGACCGATTGGTTAAATCTGTGATTTAACTTATTAAACCGGGGAAATATGCGTACCGGTCAATGTTGCGGTAGTAGTTAATTGGTCCAGTGAAGCCTTTCTTGTCGTACTTGTTGACGTAATAGTCGAGGTCTTCTTGTGTTAACCACGGTGGTAACGCAGACGCTGCGTTTTCTGAGCGTTTGAATAGTTTGGGTTTTGGGAGGTAAAGCGGGCCAGGCGTTTTGTAGGTGAGGAACTTTTTCAACACATTCTCTGTTCCCAACTTTTTGAACTCTGCTTCTATCTCTCCAGGTTTCTAAATCACAAAAATAATCACTCATATACATTTATTCTTTTACATTTAGATTTATATAGTCCTTTATATGATAGAATTATAAAAATCCATTTCTCATCAACCAAACTAGAATTTTCCCTAATTTTCATTCAGTTTTGATTTTTCTCCAACCGGTAAGAGTTTTTTTTTTTTATGTAGTTATTATAAAGAGTCGTATGAAATTTTAAAGGTGGACATTCCGGTTCAGAATTTCTGGTTTTATTCGGTCCCATTTCGCTTGGTTGGAGAGCAACTTATAAAACTCAAACAAAGCCTAATTAGTTTGATCCGGTTTTCGATTTCGGTTTCATCATGATAGTCATCACAGACGGATCTGGTTTACTTTAGTTTGATTTGATTATTATGGTTTGAGACTTGAGTAAACAAAAACTAAATTTACTTTTGGTCAACATAGCTCGTTTCCTAAATTCCTAATCCAGTAAGTCATTTTTAATTTTGTTTTTGTATCCCTTATTTAATTATACTGACCACAACGAAAACTTATTAGACGATGTTGGTTTGGGTTGGTCTAATTTAATTTAGTTCGGTTTAGGTTGATACAAGTCTTTAACTTGCAAACCAATCCAAATGAAAGAACATTAGGGCAACAAATTAAACTATTAATTACCTGAAATCTGCAGATGTAATAATCGTCACCAAAGACATGTCTCAACGTCGGAACCGGAACTCGATCTGGATACCTCGGAGAAAACACAACACTCATGTTGACCAGAGCCTTGACTTTCTCCGGTCGGTACTGACACAACTGCCACGCAATCATCGCTCCCCAGTCATGACCCACCACGAAAACCGCCTCGTCTCCGCTCGTCGTCACGGCGTCGATGAGTGCCACCAAGTCTCCGACCACGTTTAAGTAAGTGTAATCCTCCACTTTCTCCGGCGCGTCTGTGTCACCGTACCCTCGAAGATCCGGCGCGATCGTACGGTATCCCAAGGAGGAAAGCGCAGCCATCTGGTGCCGCCACGTGTACCAAAGCTCAGGGAATCCGTGGATGAAGAGGATGATCGGGTCTCTTCCTGATCCGGATATCTCTGCGTAGTGCATGTTTATGCCGTTAACATTGAGTGTTTTATGTTCTACGCCGTCGAGTTTTGACATCTTCACGGTGGTTGTTTTCTCTGGTGGGTTTGATTGGTTTTGAGGGAATGTAGGAGATTGAGTCGTTGGCTCTGGTCGTTTCCCGAAATGGAGGAATCTGGAAAGGAAATGGTTTAGGGATCTATACAAGAACATGAAGGTTTTTTTTACTTTTGCGTTGTTTGGGTTTGGTTGGTTGTGGTAAGGCTATAAGGCTCATGCCACATTTTAAAGATAAGGAACAAAAGGTTTTATCAAATGTGTATCACGAGGAATAAAGTAGGAGAGGACATATGCATTATTGCGTACGAAAAGTTATCAAAATTATTGTCTTCATTGTTTTAAACGATGGACATGTATTCAGTCGATTTCTTATAAGATAAAAAAAAAAATTCAACCAATGTGAAATTTGCAGCATTTTCGATTTCGAATCTCGCAATTAAATTACTGGAATTTCTTGGAGTGGACACAACATTACATTGGAATAGTAAACTCCTAGGTGTGAACGTATCAAAAGAGTATTCTTTATTTTGCTTGATGGTTACATAGTGGTATCACTACGTTTTTGCTCAAGTCATTCACTTTTCTTCCAATGCTAGCTTACTGCATTTATGTGTCAACCGGATCCGGAGAATCAATACGTATTCTCTTTTCTTTTTATCACGTATGAATATACACGGGCAGAACAAAATAATACGTATCAATACGATAAAATACGTATTCTTATATATTTCTTAATTTCTTTTATATAAATATCAATATAAACGGACCAAACGAAATAATATCCAAGTATATAGTGATAGATATTAGATAGTGAAATTAATTACATAAACCTATATATGATGAAAACCTTATGATAAATGGTCTAGCTCGGTAAAAAAATTACGTTTAGATCTATAATGAGTTCTACATTTTAAAAAATTATAAATGCGCTTGGTGAAAGTCGGACATCGATCAGTTATTATTTATTAATCTAGTTAAAAGTTGAAAACTGGCGATGATTAATGTTGTTATTTACATGGTTTATGGTTATCAAGTAATTATATGAATATACTTTGTTTTTGTTTTCCGGTCAAGACAAAACATGTGATGGTACGTATTATACGGCTATAAACAAAACTCGAATTTTGTGATTATACAAAGACTAAAAGTATGATGACTTGATGAGCATCAGACCACATGTGTTGTAAATTTTATATATGCTTGACAGAAACAAAAAGATGGTGTCTTAAAAAAAAAAAATCATAACAAGAAAAACAAGGTTAGAAGAGATTTTGGGATGAACTATATATAGAATGTAATTTTCCAAGAAGAAAGATTCATTAACAAAGACGGCACATATATAATAAAAACTAGATGTTTACATTGGAGGTTTCGTAAATCTCTCTCTCTATGATATTAAAGTATCGAAAAAGATGGATAGATCAAAGATAACTAAATTTACTCACTCACCAAAAGGATTTATATGATCTCACGTAAACATATGATTAAATTAAGCTTTTATACGTTCCATTCGAAATAATTGATGTCACTTGTGAGAAACAAATATGGCTGATGTACGGAGCGTTAGCATTACCGAAGAAGGTTGCAACAACAATTCGCTGCGGCGAGAACAGTTGATAATCGGGAGGAGAGATATGAAGAGGATCACAGTTTTCCTAACCGCAACTGTTTTGATGCTCCTAGTGTGCTACCGTTGGGAATCTCCCATCCAGCCGCAGCTTCTCGGTTTTTCCGCGTTTACGTCGCTGCAGCCGATCCCGACCAAACAAGACTCTAACAAAACCAATCTCGTTAAGTAACTTACATTTATCTACTACATAACATTTTTTGGATGCAAACATGTTTTTTCGAAGGCAAATTGCGTTTACTTTGACCGGTGTTTCTTTTGGCTCATATAAGTTTTGATTTATTGTGTTTTTGGGCAGTATGAATCAAAAGATGTGAGAAGTTTGGAAGATATCATGAGAGAAGCAGCGACAGAGGAGAAAACGGTTATAATAACTTTCTTAAACCGGGCCTGGGCTGAACCAAACTCGATATTCGACTTGTTTATCGAGAGCTTTCACGTCGGCCAAGGGACTAAGCGGTTGCTCCGTCACCTTGTGGTGATATGTCTAGACGAGAAAGCCTACTCACGGTGCTTGAAAGTCTATCCCCACCGTTGCTACTTCTTGAAGACCGCAGGAGTTGATTTCTCCGGCCAGAAGAACTACATGACGCAAGATTATCTCAAAATGATGTGGCGTCGTATTGAGTTCTTGGGCTCCCTCTTGAAGCTCGGATATAGCTTCATCTCCACGGTATCTATCTATATATTTCACGTGAATATTTAGAAATCATTAACTTTTCAACTCAAAATGAGTGGATGACTTTTTATTCTTTGAGGTTTTAACCATAGCGCTAATTAATTATGGTGAAATAAAACATAGGTCCAAATTGGTAGTCTTGAAATTTGATTAGATATATATTGTACCTATTTTTTAGGTTAATTGTTCTTGAAATTGGAAAATAGGACATGGATATAATGTGGCTTCGAGATCCATTTCCTCGTCTATTTTCAAAAGGAGATTTCCAAGTCTCTTGTGACAGCTACAATGGCAACTCTATGGACAAGAGAAACCTCGTCAATACCGGTTTCTATTTCGTCCAAGCCAACCAAAGAACTGTCAAGTTCTACAATTACTGGTACAGTTCAAGGTCGAGATTCGGAGGCAAGAAAGATCAGGACGTGTTCAACAAGATCAAACACGACCGTTATATCACGAAAAAACTCGGGCTTACGATAAGGTTTCTCGACACGGTTTACTTCCGAGGATTCTGTCAAATGAGGCGTGAGATGAGCAAAGTAATCACTATGCATGCCAATTGTTGTTTTGGTCTACAGAACAAGATTTTTGATTTGAGACAAGTGCTTGAGGATTGGAACGCTTACATATCTGCGGCTGGGACAGTCGATGGCCGGAAAATGAGATGGCGATCACCGGATCATTGCTGGGGAAGAGTGAAAAAAACTAAGAAGACAAGGGTTTAGTGATCGATGCAAGAAAAGATTACATCAATCTCTTTTTTTTTTTTTTTTTTTATTGGAAGCTAAAGATTCCAAATGAAGCAAAAGTTAAGTCCTTGTAACAAAACCGATTTATACACTAAAATATAATATTGGACTATATATATGAAAATGCATCTTAAGGTTCTTGAAAAAATTGACTGACGAAAAAAAGTTCAAGAACAAATTAACATTCTCGATTGACTGCTGCTGATTAGATTGGATACAACTCAAGAAAAGTAGTAGAAGGAAAAAAAAGCTATCTATAAGAGTCTGAAGAAAACATTTATACCGGATGTTGAGCAAGAAACTGGCCTGGAAGGCTGGAACAAGGGCTAACTCGTCAAACTTTTGTTCCACAGTTGGTGGCAACTCCTTGTTAGCAAAATATATTTTGGCCCGAGAATCAAGCTTTATATTAATCTCATGGAAACGAGTAAACAAGAATAAATCTTTAAAAATGGAATCCATTTGATCAGGATTCTTTCTCAGATCTTCATTCAAATCTTGGGGGGGCTTCCATACCTGCGAACACGAAGCAACAACTTCTTTAAAAAAAGGGAACCACCTATCAGTGGGCTTTAGAAACTGAAAGTGAGGCTTTGTCATAGCTCTTCTGGCCAGTTCCCCCAAAAATACATCTTCCCCGTACCAGGCCACAAACTTTGCTGTGATCCTAATAGTGTCAAGCTCCATGAGCTTCATCCCTTTAGGGCGTACACACTCAGGGAGTACACAATGTGCATTTGATACAACACAACATTCAAACGTTGAGCTCGTCTGCCTGGATACTTAGAGTAATGACGAAGCTTGCTACTATAAAATTCGTGATCAGGATCTAGGATGTTGAGAAAGTTGAATCTTGGATCATCCGCAGTACGGTTCATGACCGTACTCTCAAACTCAGACCCGTTTTGGGCAACCAATAGAGCCGTCCTCTCGATAAGAGTATTAATTCTCACATGTGGAGGCGTGTCAAAGATCTCAAGACTCCTTAGATGATCCTCAGGCTCGAGAAAACCTTCATAATCAACACTATCATCATCCGGATCTCGGTTTTGGTTCCGTGCACGTTTTCAGCGAGCTTGTGCTTGTAATAGGCGTGATGAGCATCTGTTGGATCCCTCAAAAAGTTGAATCTTGCATCTTTGGGCTCGATCTTACTCTCAAACTCCAACCCCTTCTTGGAAACTAAACTTGCCGCTTGCTCCACTATACGTCTAGTGAATTTATCCGCAGGTGGCTGAATGATTTCGCTAGTCTTGTTTTGCCCCGAATGCAATTCATTAATCTCCATCGGACTGGACATTGTTTTTTTCGAAACTTTAAAATCAATATCAGGTTAATGACTAATTAGGGTTTCGGAGAGAGAGATCCGAAAAGCTAGCCCTAACGAACGACTTCGGGATTTGAACCTTTGGCAATCGACAAACCCTAGGCTAGCGAATTTATAAATCAAACCAAAACACCCAGTGTTCACCTTTTTTAATGGGTTTGTTGGGATTTTGTGATGATTTGTATAAAACTTTTCCCTCTCTTGATTAATTTTTTTCTCTTTTCTCTCTTTGTATATGATCTTTGTTTCTAATACATTAAACGTTGAGCCTTGAACTTTATTTATAGAGTTGTGATTCTAAACAATAGTAAATTGCTATTTCCTATTGTTAGTAATTTCCATTCTATTTGTTTGTCTTTTCTTCATGATTTCCTTTAAGCTTAATTTCCTTTGTTGATTTAGTTTCTGTTTAAAAAATCTTATATATAATAGGAGAGTTTTCTTTTCATATAGGGTATCCACATCAACAAAAAATAAAAATTAAAGTTAATAATTTAATTAATTCATGCATTTTAAAATAATAATTAATTTTCATTTAAATGAAAACAAGAACACTAAAACTAAAGTTAATGACTCAACTAATAGATAGACTTTTTATAATTATTATTTTTCATCAAATAGAAAAAGAGTAAAAACTTGGAAAAAAGAATGGAAAAAACGACGATGGTGAAAAAAAAGTTAAAAAACAATAAAAAATAGTAAAAAAAAATAGGAGAAAAAAGAAAAAATAAAATGTAAAGAAAATGAAATAGATGAAAATGAAGTAGAAGATGAAAAATACGTACACAAGATTAGTAAGAATAAGAGACAAAGAGGATAAAAGAAGAAAACCTGGAATAAAAAAAAAAAAAAGTCGAAGAAGATAAAGAGGATAAATCAAAAGAAGTAGAAGTCGAAGACGATGGAGAGATATATGAAAAAAAAAAAAGATAAAGAAGAGGAGGAAAAAGAAGACTGAGCTAATAAAGAGAAATTTTGGAAATATAAGAATAAAAATGTTCAAGATGAGGAAAGAGGCCAGAAGACAAAGATGAAAAAATATAAGAATGTGAAGATGTAAAAAAAGGTTAAGAAAGATAAAAAAAGACAAATAAGATGAAATAGTTGTTTGTTATAACACATATCATATATGGACTCTTATACCGGCCCATTAGGCCCATCAGGGCATTGTACTTAACCTAGATTCCCTATGTACTCTATATATACATTCCAGTGATTAATAAAGTTTCTAAGAAGTTTTCACAACACGTTATCAGCACGATAAGACTCTCTGAGCGAAAAACCCTAATAAATCCGGCCACCACCAAAACCCTAAAAGCAAGTCGAAACTTAAAAGATGCATATCTTCCAAACCGTGAGGAACCAGAAGACGATCTACATATCAAATCGAAGCCCTCGACGAGACGAATCTACTGGTGAAAACCGTTTGTCGATCCAACGTCGGACGCGCCCTCACGCACACTTACAGTACACGACGATCAACCGAAAAAAAAAAAAAAAGCAGATCCGAGTTTTTCCTTCTTCAACCAGCAGCTTCTCCAGTTTTGGTGATCAATCCTTGGAATTTGTAGCGGCTAACTGAGGTCTATTAGCTCCCAGTTTCATTAGCCTGTCAGAAATCCAAAGGTGGAAAAGCACACCAGCAAATGGAAACCATAGTCGTAGATAGTGGATCCAGCCACACTATCTTAAGAAACAAAAGTTACTTCATAAACCTAACCTATCAAACCGCAAATATTAGCACCATCGCGGGTCCCTCAAACCTTATCGAAGGATATGGCCATGCCTATGTGTTGCTATCAAATGGCACACAACTTGAAATACCAGATGTTCTATATTCTCCTAGTTCGAAGAGAAATCTTCTGAGCTTCAAGGATATAAGACAGAATGGTTTCCACATAGAAACCCAAGGTCAAGGGAACAAAGAATCCCTCCTAGTCACTAAAACCGTAGACGGCCATAAACAAATCCTCGAAACCATACCCGCGCTCTCTACTGGACTTTACCATGCTAAAGTCAGTATGATTGAAGCTAATACCACTCTCAAAGCCCGGTTTACTGATTATACTATTTGGCACGACCGGTTCGGTCATCCCGGTGCAAATATGATGCGTAAACTAATTCAAAACTCTCAAGGGCATACCCTCAAAGAAAACCGAGCTTATCCTCAACACCTCATGTGCACAGCTTGTTCTCAAGGCAAATTGATCACTCGGCCTTCACCAGTTAAAATCTCTAAACAAACACTTCATTTCCTAGAAAGAATCCAGGGCGATATCTGTGGACCTATACACCCATCTTCCGGACCATTCCGGTACTTCATGGTCCTTATAGACGCATCGACCCGTTGGTCATATGTTTGTCTCTTGTCCTCTCGGAACCAAGCCTTCGCTAGGTTCTTGGCCCAAATCATAAAATTGCGGGCCCATTACCCTGACTTCCCACTAAAGACTATCCGCCTTGACAATGCTGGTGAATTTACCTCACAAGCGTTTAATGACTACTGTATGGCCATGGGGGTAACCGTGGAACATCCTGTAGCACATGTCCATACTCAAAATGGATTGGCTGAATCATTCATTAAACGCATTCAATGGATAGCCCGACCATTACTCATGAGATCAAAGCTCCCGGCCTCAGCATGGGGACATGCAGTATTACATGCTGCTGAACTCATACGCATCCGGCCATCTAGTGAACACAAATATTCCCCATCCCAACTACTCTCGGGTCATGAGCCAGACATCTCCCATCTCAAAACATTTGGGTGTTCAGTATATGTACCCATTGCTCCACCACATCGAACCAAAATGGGACCTCAAAGAAGGATGGGAATATATGTTGGTTTTGACTCTCCCACCATCATAAGATATCTCGAGCCAACCACTGGAGATCTCTTCAAGGCCAGATATGCGGATTGCCAATTCGATGAATCGGTATATCCCTCTTTAGGTGGTGAGACAAACAAGCTGGTCAAAGATCTTTCATGGAATCAAACATCATTAAATTGGCAAGATCCTCGGACTCTAGAATGTGATTCAGAGATCCAAAAGATTATTCATTATCAAAAGCTACCTAATCAATTGCCAGATTCCTTTGCTGACCCGACCAAAGTAACCAAATCGTACATCCCAGCTTGTAATGCACCAGTACGAATAGCTGTCCCAACGGGACAGACCCAAGTTGCTACAGAGTCTGCACCACGTCTCAAACGGGGCAGACCTCTCGGTTCCAAAGATAAGAATCCCCGGAAATCAAAGAAAGGTGCAATAACCGAAACCGGGATTCCTGCAATATCATACATAGCCGCGGCTGAGACTCAATCTAATAAACCCTCAATGGAAGTTCGGGACGCCGAATCTCCAGGTTCAGAAGATAACAATGAGATCTCCATCAATTACAATATGTCCGGAATACAATGGAATCGAAAAGAAGTCGACTTAAATGCACTCTTTGCATACAAAGTAGCACTTGATGTTGCGCTCACGCAAGAGGATCTAGAACCCACGTCAATAACACAGTGTACACATCGAACAGATTGGCTAAAATGGAAAGAAGCCATAAACGTGGAGTTAAAGAGTCTCAAACTCAGAAACGTGTTCGGTCCGATCATCCGGACCCCATCACACATCAAGCCAGTGGGCCACAAATGGGTCTTTGTGCGCAAAAGGAACGAACTCGGTGAAGTCGTTCGATACAAAGCACGGCTTGTAGCACAAGGATTCTCACAGAGACCCGGAATCGATTATGAGGAGACTTATTCTCCAGTGGTGGATGCAACAACATTCCGATTCCTCATAAGTCTGGCCATAAGAGAAAATCTTGATCTGCGGTTAATGGATGTTGTAACCGCATATCTCTATGGGCCCCTGGAAAACGAAATATATATGAGACTCCCAGATGGCATTGAACTAAAAGACAAAAATGCATCTCGAGATCAATACTGCATCAGGCTGAACAAATTCTTGTATGGACTGAAACAAAGTGGGCGTATGTGGTACAACCGCCTCAGCGATTACCTCATCAAAGAAGGCTACAAAAATGACCCCATCAGTCCATGCATCTTCATCAAGAAGTACTCAAACAAAGGATTTGTAATCATAGCAGTATACGTGGATGATCTAAACATCCTCGGAACATCTGGTGAGATCTCCCAAACAGTCGACTGCTTAAAAGCAGAATTCGAAATGAAAGACCTAGGCAAAACAAAGTACTGTTTGGGATTACAACTTGAGTACATCAAAGGAGGAATCCTTGTGCATCAATCGGCTTATATCGAAAAGGTACTCAAGCGATTTAATATGGACCAAGCTCACCCATTGACCAGCCCAATGGTAGTTAGAAGCTTAAGTGATGACCCTCTTGGTCCCAAAAAGGATGATGAAGAAATCCTTGGTCCTGAAAAGCCATACCTCAGTGCTGTAGGAGCGTTAATGTACCTGGCTAGTCACACTAGACCAGACATATGTTTCGCCGTGAACCTCCTCGCTCGATATAGTTCATCTCCAACTCAGAGGCACTGGAACGGTATAAAACATCTCCTAAGATACCTTCAAGGTACTCAAGACTTAGGACTCTTCTATACTAACCAAAATAAAGATGGGTTAGTCGGCTTCGCCGATGCAGGATATCTATCAGATCCGCACACTGCCAAGTCTCAAACTGGCTACGTTTTTACGCATGGAGGAACAGCCATCTCTTGGAGATCAATGAAGCAGACACTCACTGCCACTTCATCAAACCATGCTGAAATCCTAGCCATTCATGAGGCTAGTAGGGAATGCGTCTGGCTGCGCTCCATGACTCAGCACATCCGCAGAGATTGTGGTATGGACGAAGACACACAGCCCACGGTGATGTATGAAGACAACGCGGCATGCATAGCTCAGCTCAAGGAAGGATATATCAAAGGAGATCGGACGAAGCACATTCTACCGAAGTTCTTCTCAACCTCAGACTGGCAGAAGGACGGCACTCTCAGCGTTCAGCAGGTCCGATCCAGTGAGAATTCAGCTGACCTCTTCACCAAATCATTGCCTACTTCAACACACCGGAAGCTCGTCAAACAGATAGGAATGTATAGACTTAGAGATCTGCAGTGATGCTACAATCAGGGGGAGTAATGCGTGTTGTACTCTTTTTCCTTCACCATGGTTTTGTCCCACTGGGTTTTTCCTGGTAAGGTTTTAATGAGGCAACATTCCCCAGCGCATTATCGAGATCCCGATTGAGTAGCTGACCCGGTTCACTCGTCCAAGGGGGAGTGTTATAACACATATCATATATGGACTCTTATACCGGCCCATTAGGCCCATCAGGGCATTGTACTTAACCTAGATTCCCTATGTACTATATATATACATTCCAGTGATTAATAAAGTTTCTAAGAAGTTTTCACAACAGTTTAATGATTCATACTAATATTTGTTTTAAAAAATAAAATTCTGCATAACTCACGGATAATAAATGTTGTTTCACTTAATTAAAAACAAAATAACGCTTGCCTTCCATGATTGTTGTCAATAAACATGCAAGACGATAATTTAGGCTTCATGGTTGTTTCATGACATTTCGCATCTAATTTAGCCCTTCAAGACATGCATGCATCCATTGAAAAACTAAATACTTGAACAGTTGAACTGGTCCTCTTGCCCCAAAGTCCATACACCTATATTTGTCTTGTCTACCATAAATCATAGTCCTGGTCCTTTGTACTATTAATAGAAAACCTATATATAAGAATAGGGAAATTAATATAGTTATATATATTTAAAGTAACAAATTTAAGATCTAAACATCTACATATCCTAAAAACAAAAAAAAAACAAAACAAAATGAAAACTCTCTCAATCTTTCTATTTGTTCTTAACATCTGCATGATTAGCCATGTATATGGACAATTAGTAGGTGCCGGATTCAATATCTCGAACGAACTTCAAAATAAGAAAAAACTTTGGTTTAGCTGTTACTCTGGAGACGACAGGATAGCTCCAGGAACACTAGAACCCGGAGCAAGTTGGGGCAGAAATTTTAAGACTAACATTTGGGAGAATACATGGTTCATGTGTACGTTGAAACAAGGGCCTAACTATAGACATCATCAGAGCTTTACAGCATTTAAACAGGAAAGTTTTAAAGATGTACTGGAAGCAGGTGGGATTGGAGAGCCAGAGAAAATGACATTTATTTGAAAGTGTGGGGCGGTAAAGATTCAAGAAGCAAGGTCAATATGCATAAAAAGTATGATTGGATATATTAGTACTCTCCCCGTTCTAAAATAACTGATGTTTTAGAGGATTTTTTTTCTTTCACAAATAAGTAATGTTCTCATTTATCAAAGCAAATTTAATTAATTATTATTATTTTTGACTTTTATATTCTACAAATTATTCTTTCATTGGTTGTATTATATTGAAAATGATAAAATTAAAGTTTTAGTATAGGAAAAAATAGAAATTAAATTCTTAATTTATGTGTCCAATGCAAAAACATCATTTAATTAAAAAATATGGAGTATTTGAGAATTAATACAAGTTTTCAGTTTCTTCATTATCACCTAAGAATCATTATTATACAATACTCCCTCTGTTTCACAAATAGTGTCATTTTAAAATTTTATTTTTGTTTCACAAAAAGTATATTTTTCTATTTTCAATGCAGAATTTTAATAATATACCTTTTTAACTCTATTGATTTAATGTATCAGTTAGAAAAAATTATTTAATAAGGGTCAAAGTAGTATTTTTAATAGTTTTCTTAATATGTGGAGAAAATATCAGAATGACATTTTTTATGAAAAAGAGATAGTATAATAACAACATGTGCGTAAGAATCATTATTGTCTTTTCTTTTCTTTTTTTAGTCAAATCATCTATAAGTATTCCCTTTGTTTTAATATATAAGTCGTTTTAGGATTGATTTTTTATTTCAAAATATAAGTATTTTTTGGTTTCCAATGCAAAGATTTATAAAAAAAATCCACTTTTATCCTTATACTTATAGCTAATTAATTAGTATAAAAATTAATTCGTATATTAATAAAAAGTAAAATAGACAATTAAATTTTTTTTTTAATATGTGTGAAAAAATATTAAAAACGAATTATATTTTATAATATATAAAGTATTATTTAAAGTTTTTTCACACTGATTAAGAATTATTTATTTTTATTTTTTCTATACTAAAAACTTCATTTATTGTTCATTTAAATACAAATCAACCAATAAAAAAAACCTGCAAATTATAAATAGTCAACAATAATTAAGTTTGCATTGTTTTGTGAGAACATCACTTATTTGAAAACAAAATAAAACCTTTTAAACTTCACTTATTTCAGAATGGATTATTACAAATTCCATACAACATAATTAATAAAATATTGTTCAAAAGTATTGTTCAAAAAACATAATTAATTAAGTATTGTCTAGGCTGGAATTATTATTCAGTATCCAAGATTTGATATGGGATATGCTCCGATCCGCTCCTAAAAGTCTAGATATCTAAGAGGGTTGAATCTGGATCCGGATAGTAAAATCTAGTATCCGTTAAAATCGGATCCAAATCCAGATAGTTAAATTATAAGGTCCGGATATCCTTATCCGAATCTCTAACCTTTAAATATATTAAAAAAAATTATAATAGATTAAAAATTTTATTTATAAAATATAATAAAATTAAATTAAAATATATGTTTCTAATAAAAAAGTATCCGGATATCCGCTCCGTTACAACATAGCCACATTATAATTGTGTAACATAATCAAAGAGAGAATAGTTTTCAGAGTTCATACGTCGGAATTTCATGGGGACCACGTGAGGCCTGATACAACATCCTTCGCAACAAGTTTCTGTATGATCACTCTCTCTTTTCTTTTCCTTTTGAAGTATGGAACGCATAGTCGTTCACTCGTATATTAAATCTTAAAAAAGAAAGTAAACAAAGAAAATTAAACCAAAAATTATCCTAAACCAAACTAAATCTAATCAAACCAAACCAAACCAATATAATATTTAAATAAAGTCTATCTATATTCTCTAACTAGTTAATTTGTTTACGCCTCACGTGGGCTATATATGTCTATCAAGTATAATTTTATAAATAAATAATTTAAAAAAATATATATATATATCTTTATTTCTGTTTTAAGACGAATTTTGAAATTTAAAAATAAGCTTTTGATTTTAACAAAAAGGTAAAACAATCTTTCTGAAGTATATAGATAAAAAATCAAAAATCCTAATCATATTTTGATATCATAATTAACGACATTTCATTAGACATATAGATTTCATTTCTTGTTTTTTTTTTTTTACTTTTTTCTTAGATTTTAACTAAATTTTGGTTTTTATAAAATTATAGAAATCAAAAACCCTATAAACATAAGAAATTATAAATACTATAATAATTAGCCGATATTCTAGCATAAATTTCATTTTTTTTAAAACAAAATTCTAAATTTTATTCCAATTTTTTTTCTTTTAACATTTTAGTTAGATTTTTTCTAAATTTCAGAAACATAAGAAATGGTAAATTTCTAGTTTTTTGTGTTAAAAAAAATGTTTTTGTATTTTCTTCTAAATTTTGGTTTAATATAAATTTAAAAACGGTTTGATTGACTATAGAATTAAGAATTAAACCATAATAACTTAGACCGGTTTATTTTTTTGTGTTTTTAAAAAATGGTTTTCTCTAATTTTTTCTAAATTTTGGTTTAATATAAATTTTAAAACGGTTTGATTGACTACGGAATTAAGTATTAAACCATAATAATTCAGATCGGTTTATTTTACGTATTTTTTACACATCATCAAATAATAACCAATAAAAAAATGGCGCAATTGTAAAATGGAGCTAAACGGTATATTTGCAGCCGAAACTCATTCTGGAGCTGACACGTAAGCGAAAAACTGTGAAACTCGCTGTGAGCGCGACACATCAGCAAATCACTACACAAATAAGTATATAGATTTTAGATTAAAAAAAAAAAACAAAAAGTTTTTAAACACAAAGACAATGTCACATGAGAGTTTGGCTGCTAACAGAAAAATCCCAAAAAAAAAAATGATGAGAGTTTAGGTTGGTTTCTAGAATGTATTTTTCCAAGAAGAATGATACGACAGTTATGTAATAAAAGCGAGATATTCATACGGGAGGTTTCGTAAATCACTCTGGATGATATTTAACTATCGAAAAAGATAGATTGATCAAAGATAACTGATTTTGACTCACTCACCGATAGGATATAAATGATCTTCCGTAAATATATGACTTCATTAAGGTTTACACTTTACACGTTCCATGCGAAATAGCAGATATTACTTGTGAGAAATATGCATGCATGGTTCATGTGCGGAGCATTATCAATATTGAAGAAGAGGATCACAGTATTCCTGACCGCCACTGTTTTGATGTGCCTATTGTGCTACCATTGTGAATCTCCCTCCCATGCAGCCGCAACTTCTCGGTTTTGACAATTTGAACAAATTAAGTAGAATAGAGATTTCTCTCTCCTCCTTTTTTTCTCCCGAGCTTTTTCAGATCTAGAATTTTTTCTTCTTGCAGACACCTTCAAACACTCCGATCTCCCTCTCCAGCGCGCGTGGTGGCACACCGTTGCCGGAGGAGGGACCTCCTCGCTCCCCTTTTTTGTTTGATATGTCTTTCAGCTTGGTGGTCGTTGGTTTGGGTGTGGCATCGTGGTGAAGCTTTTCCGAAGAGTGTCTCTTCTTCGAGGGCGGCAGGAGCTCAGCGGCGTCGCTGGGGTCACGGTGGAGGAAGGTGTCCTTCATGGGTCGTGCCTCTCTTCTGTCTGCCTGGAAAGGTCTTCGCTGCTTCTTCCTTTGCTCTCTGACGATTTTCTGGACAGCTGCTCAGATTTCTTTTGAGGGCCTCCTCTGGCGGCGTGCATTCTGTCATTCTCGGTGTTTGGATGGTAGACTTTTCTTCTCTCTCCCCGATTATGGTCTCTCTCAAGCTTCGGTATTTCCGACGCGGCGGTGAGATAGCGCTTGCAGATCTGGCCTCCTCGGATCCAGTGACGGTGTTTAGAACTTTGAAGACGGGTTCGGTCTCTGTTTTGCTGTCTAGGTCGCCTTATGTCTGGTGGCAAGCTTCAGAGTGGTGGCTCACGCCTTTTTGGCGGGTGCGGCTCCACCAGTGGTGTGTTTCTGTGGTGGCTTTAGTCGGGTGGCTTGGCGGTAACTTTGATCGGCTTTGACGGTTTTTGCTTCGTTGCCGTCTTCGTCATCGGCGTGGCACGGGATCCCCAATGGTATGTGTTTCTTACAAATGTGTAATAGGCCCGTGTTAGTGTCTCAGAGCCTAGTTCGTGTTGGCTCCGGGTGTGGTCCGGTGTTGATGGTGGAGCAATGCTGGACATGATTGTTGAGGCGCCGGTTTGTTGGTACAACTTGTTTGTAGCTGTGGGAGCGCGCTGGTTCCTGCAGACATTCGTTTTTGCGGGAATGGCGGTCTGAGGTGATGCTCCGAGTGGCTGCTCGGCCTCCTTTGTCAACGGTTGCAAGCTTGACCATTACGGAAATCGAAAATCCCGTTAATTCTCAGAGAAGCTATAAGTGTCCTCTTATGAAGTTTGAGGGCTGACCTCGGGTTGATGCTCGTGGCAACATTGATGAGAGTTCTAGATCTTCGGAGCTACGACAAAATGGGATGATCCACGTTTCGGCGTGTGATTGCTGCGTTCTCGTTTGGTATTGTTTCGGTTTTAATTTTTTAACCTCTCGAGCCGTTTTTCTTAACCTTTCGTTGTGGTTTGCTATTTCTTTATCGTTATTTTGTAGTTTTTGTTTAATCTGTTTTCTTTGTATTCTCTATTACTTCTGTCAAAAACAAAAATTAGTAATATAATCTTTAAATTTTACCCAAAAAAAGCTTCTCAATTTGTCTGCGTTTACGTCGCTGCTGATCCCGACCAAAAAAGAGTCTAGCAAAACCAATCTCGTTAAGTAAATACATTCATTTATTACATATCTGCGTCTGAGGATTGGTTTAGCAAATGAAATGCCGATTACAGGAGAGAAGAGTGAAAAAGTCTAATAAGACCGATTTGTACACTCTAAAAGACTAATAAGACCGATGTTTACACTTCGTCAATACCGGTTTAGTGATGCACGAAAAGATTACATCAATCCCTTCTTTTTCTTTTCTTTTTTTGAAAATTAATCCCTTCTTTTTTTTATTGGAAGCTAAATATTTCAAATGAAGCAAAATATATGTACTTGTAAGTTGTAACAAAACCGATTTATACACTCCAAAATATAGTGGACTGTATATCTATATACTTATTTGTGTAATGATTTGTTTACGTGTCGCGTTCACAGCGACTTTCACTTCTTTTCGCTTACGTGTCAGCTCCAGAATGAGTTTCAGCCGCAAAAAGACCGTTTAACCCTATTTTCCAATTATGTGTCATTTTTTAATTAGTTCACATCTGATGTGTAAAAAAAACTTAAAACAAACCGGTCTATATTATTATGGTTAAATGCTTAATTTCGTACTCAATTAAACCGTTTTTAAAATAAGATTAAACCAAAATTTAGGCAAAAAAATTAAAAACATTTTTGTTTAAAAAAAATAAAAAACGAAATTTACCATTTCTAATGTATTCAAAAACGTTTTTCTAAAATAATAAAAAAAAATTTACCAATTCTAATATTTTTGAAATAATAAAAAATCTAACTAAAATGTTAACTAAAATTTAGTATAAATATAAGCCATTTTTCACTACTTCTCTCACAACTTTCATAATTGTTAAACTTTTTCTTTCTTTTTCATTCAAAACGTTTTTAAATTTATATTAAACCAAAATTTAGAAAAAAATTAGACAAAAACGTTTTTTTTTTAAAACACAAAAAACTAAAAATTTACCATTTCTTATGTTTCCAAAATTTAAAAAAAAATCTAACTAAAATGTTAAAAGAAACAAAATTTGAGATAAAATTTAGAATGTCATTTCAAAAAAACAAAAATTATGCTAGAATATCGCTAATTATTATAGTGTTTAAGATTTCTTATGTTTATAAGGTTTTCAATTTTTATAAAACTAAAATTTAGTAAAAATCTAAGAAAAAATTAAAAAAGAAATAAAATCTATATGTCTAATGAAATGTCATTAATTATGATATATAGAGTAGAATTTTCAATTTCTTATTTTTATATTTCAGAAAATTTTTTTAACCCTTTTGTTAAAATCAAAAGCTTATTTGTGAATTTTGGATTCATCTAACTTAGAATAAGATAAAAGAAATTAATATTCTTAAAATCATTTATTTATAAAATTACACTTGATAGACATATATAGTCCACGCGAAGCGTGGACAAGTTAACTAGTATATATATAATAATAATGTGTCTTATTGAACAAATCGATTGACGAAAAAAAGTTCAAGAATTAACATTCTCCCGAGAGGATATCCGCACACATTACAAACATTTGGTAGGACAAAGTAAGAAAAAACATTAAGATAACTGAGATTAAAATTTTGAAGCTTTATAATGAAGAGAATCCTTTACCAAACAAAATGAAAAGTATTAGTACCTTTTTTATTAAATACCATATTAGCATTTAATTTGATTATATTCTTATCTTTCAAATTTAAGTATGAAACCAAAAGTTAGTTTAAAATTTTTAACGTAATTATACTACTGTATATGTCAATCAATGCTAGTTCTAATTATAGTATTAAATTTTCCATAACAATTACGACCGCCAGATTACAATACGTCAGTAAGGAATAAAATATTACATGCCCCTCTTTACAATTTGATTAACGTCAAATACTTTTAACATAATTAATCAATAAAGTTTCAGTCATTAATTTACGATATTATGTTTTTCCTTTTTCAGTAACAGTATCTTTCAATAATTTATTTTATCTTCAACAAAACAATTAGTATTCAATCTAATTTATAAACTCTCAAGCATGTTTGGACACATTTCTGTGTTTTATATAGTTTACTATCTAGCACAGATTTTTTTCCTTGTCTAGTCTTTTCCCAAGAATTGAACATTTGTTTCCATTTGACATATTTAACTTTTTATACTCATACATTTTGTTTTATTTAAGTATACTGCATATATATAAAAATATATTGCCTTCATTCATGAGCTATTCATAAAATTTGGCGTCAATGCCGCAACTGTTGCGGCGGAGCGATAAGGTGACGCTCGCCAGTTTCTTGGTCGTCGCCGGTTTCTTGGTCTACCAAATTTGTGTTCAACCACTACCACAGTTTTTCCGTTTCTCCGATGTCGTTAGTATCCTATTCATCTATGGATATTGTATATGTATTCTATTTAATATTTGAATCCATTTTAACCAGAGAATATCCGCCTTTTCTTTAAATATAATAGAAGGATATTGTTATACAGCAGGGAAACTTAGAAAGAAAATGTAGAAACTTCTTTTATCATGGTACTCTTCCTTTTAGAAAATGCTATTGAATATATTCAAATGAATGAAAACAAAGATTACTTCCATGATATAAATTTCTCTCAGAGACTATTTTTTCGTAAAATTGTTTAATATTGTTTGACAGCATCACCAAGAAGATGTGAGAAAATTGGGGAGGATCCTGAGGGAAGCAGCAACGGAGGATAAGACAGTCATAATAACCACCTTAAACCGGGCTTGGTCTGAACCAAACTCGACGTTTGATTTGTTTCTTGAGAGTTTTCATGTTGGAAAAGGGACTAAGCCATTGCTCCGACACCTTGTGGTGGCATGTCTCGACCCGGAGGCCTACTCTAGATGCTTGGAGGTCCATCCTCGGCTCTGCTACTTCATGAAAACCGAAGAAATTGATTTCTCCGACGATAAAATGTTCATGACGCCAGACTATCTCAAGATGATGTGGCGTCGTATAGAGTTTTTGGGTACTTTGTTAAAGCTCGGATATAACTTTATCTTCACGGTATCTATCTCTCTCCCTCTTTGTACGTACCCTTCATTTTTAATGTGTCAACCTTTTTGCATGTTGTTGACTTGTTGGTTAAAAGTATATTGATTAACTAACCTTTTTAATCCTAGAAGCCGGTTTATAAAATTCACGACTAATTGATTGTGTTCAATTCATAAAAAGGTTCGGGAAATAGGCTTATAATTCAATTTCAATGATTACTTCTTACGATTTATGTTTCAAATGATAGATAATCATGTTTTCTATAGACATGGAGATTAGTCTTGGTTTCGTCCTAGATTAATATTTCGTTTATCTACCTTTTTGAATAGTGATTCTTGTTGAAAACTATTTCACTAGGTTATTCTGATCTTTCGATTAGTTTTAATTTGGGGATAAGTAAAGAAGAATTAGTGAGTAGCAAGATGTTAGAATTTTGTTATTATATCATATGATTTGATGTTTGATATGTTTATATTAATTAGTTTCAATTTGGGGATAAGTAAAGAAGAATTAGTGAGTAGCAAGATGTTAGAATTTTATTATAATATCATATAATTTTATGTTTGATGTTTTTATTAATTAATGTATGGTTAATGAGTGTAGGATGTAGATATATTGTGGTTTCGAGATCCACTCCCTCGTCTATCTAAAGATGTTGATTTCCAAATCGCGTGTGATCGTTTTAATGGAGACGATAGAGACATCGAGAACGAGGTCAATGGTGGTTTCACTTTTGTTCAAGCGAATCCACGAACCATAGATTTTTACAACTATTGGTACAGCTCGAGGCTGTGGTTTCCGGATAAACACGATCAGGACGTGTTCAATGAAATAAAAGGAGGCTGGTATATTGCAAAAATTGGACTAACAATGAGGTTTCTCGACACAACGTACTTCGGAGGATTTTGTGAGCCAGGTCGGGACTTGGATAAGGTTTGCACAATGCATGCTAATTGTTGTGTGGGACAGGAGAATAAGATTAACGATTTGAGAGAAGTGCTTGTGGATTGGAGGAATTATTTGTATGCGGCGAAGAGATATGATGGTGAGGAAATGACATGGCGAGAGCCGGAGAACTGCATGAAGCAATGGTGGTGGAAAAAGAAAAAACCAGATATGTTGGGGTCAGATTATAGAAGAAAAACTATATAATTATATCTTAACTAGTATGTATTTTCCTTGTTATCTAATTAATTTTAATTAAAAAATATGTTTTTGTGATATTACATATTGGTTGGTCTATCTAAAAATTAATAATACACATTTTGATATACATGAAAATGTTTTAATTTAAATTAAGAGAAAAACTAAGTAAGCACAGAAATTACCAAAAAAAAAAGTAAACGACACCGTTAAATCAAAATGATGCACGTATGTATTGGGGATAAGATCACGATACATGGATAAAACTCGGTCAAAGTCGTCATAAAGAAGACCGATGAAATACTTGCAACTCAGAACTTGAGAAGTTGATTTTTGCCACTATACATGCAAGAGCATAAGATGCAACTAATCCTGCTACTACACTCACAACTAAGTTTTCTTGTAAAATGGGAAAATTTACAAAGATAGGCATTTTTTACATAACTACGTTTATAGTTTGATTAACAGTCTATCACCATTATGGTTAATGCCTGATTATTATGGTTTATAAAGTCAAGCTTTCAGTTATATCTCAAAGCTATAAGAGTTAAAGTTCTTTGACATTAGGATTAGTTTTACTTCTTCAAGACCTTCCGAGAAAATGTGGCAAGAAGATGAAATGGACGTTTGTAACCATAAAAGACATGTTACAATGAAAACTGACTTAAAACACACTTTTAATAGACATCTACACTAAACTAAACCATGACATGTCTTATATATCTTCTTATGAAACTCCATGCAACAACCAGTCAAAATATTATAATATCAAACACACACAAAAAAAATTATGCAAATTAAAATTAATGAAAAAAGTAAGCTAAACTTATAATTGGGTAACTTTAAAATGACAAATAAACCACTCTTGGTGTTGTAGTGTAAAACTTCTAATGCTGATTTTTTTTGTATCCTTCTCTAGTCATAAAATATTCTTTGTGTGCAAGAAGTCTAGGTACCGACTTCTGCGTGGGGTGTCCCACTAAGTGAACATGACTTTTAGTGATCATTGATATCAGTTTCTTTTATTATTTGACTCAGATTGTAGACATCAACTATTTATCAGATCTCACCGACTGTTATCAAATAAAAATTAAATTTATACACTCCATGAGAAGAAAATTAATTTTGACAACTTTTTTATTGTTATTTTTTTTTTCTTCTGTTAAATGATACTCCTAACGCCTAAACGCTAAGCCATGAACCCCAAAGCCTTCTTTTTGTCAATCAGTATAGCCATTTAAATTCTGGTTTGAAGTTTGATATAAAAAGAAGTTTATTTGATACTTTAAATTTTGAAATTGATTGGGACAAATAAAAATAGTGTCATACTCCTTGAAAGACTTGAAATGATTATCGAAAATGGGGCGGATTAACTACATATATTTATGACCGCAGATAAAACTTTATTTTAATAGTAATTACAGTTGTAAGTTACAAAGCAAGTTTTTTTTATAACTAAATTTGGGCTGTATGCAGGATCACTGTATCAGACAATTCAACCCTTAATATATATGTTCCAAAAAATCATCTTGGTCATTTGAAGTGTTTTTGGAGAGTTCACACATATAACATTCATTAGTGATTAGAATCCTTTTTATCATTTTTTTTTTATTACGGATTGTCTTCTCCCGTTAAAAACTTTCGATTCAATTGTTATGCACAAACAGTTTTGCTCTAAACATTTTTACACTCCACAAGAAGAAAATGAAAAAGCTTATTCTCTGAAAGATTTGAAAAATTAAAACTCAAGAAATATCACATACTCCGTCAAAGAAAATTCAATCAAACGAAACAAAAGGGTAAAACCGTCAACAATTAATAAAGTCAACGTTGGCGTTCTTCAAATCCCGAAAGTCCCCCAAATAACCATCTCTCTCCCTCTCACTTGCCATTACTAAAAAATAAAACTCAAAAAACTTTCCTTTCACAGTTTCACTTCATTTCATACAACTCTCTCTCTCGATTCTCACTTCAGGATCCGAAACCATGAGTTTTAGAGACCCGAACCCAGTAACCACCACACCCGGAACCAATTCGGATCCTGCCGGGTTCGCTATAAACAGCAGAATCATGCTCACCGCCATAATCATAATCTTATTCGTCGTCATTTTAATGATCTCTCTCCATCTCTACTCTCGTTGGTACCTCCTCCGCTCTCGCCGTTTCCATCTCCGCCGCTTCGATCGCCGTAATCGCGCCGCCGCCGCAATCATCTACTTCGCCGATCCTTCCTCCACCACCGCCGTCGTCACCACCACTCGCGGCCTCGACCCTTCCGTCATCAAATCGCTTCCCGTCTTCACGTTCTCCGCCGCAAACGCAAACGCGATCGATTGCGCGGTTTGTCTCTCGGAGTTTGAGGATAACGAAACGGGTCGGGTTTTGCCCAATTGCAAGCACGTGTTTCACGTCGAGTGCATCGATATGTGGTTTCGTTCTCATACCTCTTGTCCTCTATGTCGATCGCTCGTCGAGCCTGTAGCCGGAGAAGTGAAATCAACGGTGGAGGAAGTCGCGATTTCGATTTCTGATCCGGTTTCCGGTGACGACCAGGGTTCGAGACCTGAAATTTGCGATACGGACCGCGTCGGAGAAGCTGGGGCTCATGAGAATTCGGATCCTGGAGATTCCCGGAGAAAACCGGCGGCGATTGAAATCCCGAAGAGGAATCTCGGAGAGTTAGAGAACGATTTGACTCGGAGTAACTCGTTTAGGTCGCCGATGAGTCGAGTGATATCTTTCACACGGATTTTGAGTCGAGAACGGAGAAGCGCTTCTTCTTCTTCTTCTATCGGGTTTCCGTCGGTGGTTTCGCCGCCGGCTTGTAGCATGCCGGTGACGGATTTAGATATCGATTTCGGAGGAGAAGATACTCGTTGACTTTAGCAGTCAATGTAACGCCACGTGGACACGTATGATTGGTGTCAAGTTTTTAGATGAGATGCAAAGTTAAAATTGTAAAATAATTATTTTTTTGCCATATGAGTCAAATGATAGATTTCTATATATGGCATCGATCCAATTCTAAGCTGGACTGATTTCTAAATATCACATAAACGTCTCGATGAGGAACTGTTATTTCAAAATAACGGTCGTGAAATCCAAAAAAATTATTGTGTTTTTTTTAGTTGGGTGGATAGTTGTTTTGCGTTTTTGAAGTGGAAGATAGATTTATAAAATACATGGGAATTGTTTGCAAGTCATATAATGAGTTTATGATCATATTAACCTGACCATATTTTACTTTGGATTTATTTAACTTGAGAATTGGTCTATAAATGCAAACATAGATTAAAAAGTGCTGATGCAAACCGAGCAAAGTGGATCATGGATACCACCCATACGACTCAAGGATTCAATAAATGAATCTAGTATGAGTTTGCAACCAAAAAAAAAACCCCATTTAACCCAGAAAACTAGAGCTCAGAGCATTAAAAAAACTATAGACATAATAATTAACCCAAACACATTATTTTTCTTCTTATTAGATAAACCAAAATGATATTATAAAAATGTTATGGTTATATAGTTGGTCTTAACTTGTTTCCGCATGTTAGATAACAATTTAGAAATCATAATGTCTTCTTAATTAGTTTTTTTTTTGACAAAATGTCTTCTTAATTAGTTAAACAAAGAATCACTTAGATGTATAGATATCCTAAAAATAAGATGCACTTTTCTTCTTTGAATAAGTTACAAAGAATTTATTCGTTGTGTTATCATCATCAAAAACAAGCATAATTCTTTGAGTATTCTTTTCATGTAAACAAAGCATAACTTAATATAGTGATTATATCATATTCTCTATGGGAAAAAAGCTTAAAAAACCCTCAAATATTTAATATTTGCCAGTTTACTACACGACCTTTTTGCGTTGCCATAAAAATACATGACTTAATTTTCTGGTTTTAATAAAAACACGACATGTTTGTTGATTCCATTTTACCTCCCCCGATTTAACAGACCTAAACGGGATTAACGTTGTCGTTAAACTGCGTTAATAATCCGTCACACGTGCTTATTAATTGACTGGAAATTACGTTTTTATCCTCACAGAAGTCTTCAAAATCGATTTGGGATATTTCCACTGTTGCCCTAACAAAATTCCCAAATCGATTTGGGAAAACAGCAAACCCTAAAAAAAAAAAATCCTCAGTCGATTTTGGCATCGAGAGTGTGGAAGATGCTTTTGGGTATCTGAATAAAAGTGAAAACAGTTCATCTCATGTTATAGAAGACAGTTCAGAGTAATTCGAGAAGATGAGGTTTGTTTTCTAAAATCCGAATTCGAATTTTGTTGGGGAGTTGATATTGGGGTCAAATTCGAATAGGAATTCGATATTTCCTGGGGAAATCGAGCTGGGGTTTGATAATAAGTTGTTACTACGATGAAATGGTGAACATAGTTTCGATTTTTTCTGTGTTGAAATGGGTTTGACTGTTAACATTTTTTATCTTCGTGCAGCGACACTTTCAAAGTCGATATACATTATAGAGGACAAGTTTCTATCAAGGACGACCTGTTCAGCTACAATGGAGGTTTAGTGGAGAGAGGCATGGTCCTGGATCCTGATTACGTAACTTGGTCGATTTTTGATGAATTCTGCGAAGAAAATGGAGCTTCTAGGGTTGTTGAAAAAGTGTGGTACAAGCTAAGGCACGAAGATATAGGTGCAGCAAGAATGATTTATGCCGACAAGGATGCTCAGATTAGGCAGATGTGTAGTGAAGCTATGACTACAGGTGAGGTTGATGTGTACATTCTTCAAGGAGCAACTGAAGAAGCTAAAGAGAACGAGTCTGATAGTGAAGATTCTGATGGTGGTGATAAACCAGATGAACTCGCTGATAAGGGTGAAGATCCGATAGAAGAAAGAGCTGGTGATCCTAGAGTACAGTCTTTTTTTCAGGAAGTCCTCAATGTTGAAACTGGTTCAGGAACTGGTGCTGATAATGAAAGTGGAACAGACGTCAATCCTGCTGGTATTCAAAGCAATAATGGGGAAGCTGTGGAAGGTGATGAAGCATATGAGCTTGAATTTGAGAGGCAATGCGTGGATCCTGAGCATCCTGAACCTGCATTAGATAGTGATGAAGAATGGGAAGCTTTCCACCGTGAGGAGACGTTTATATCCAGGAAGACATATTCCAAAGATAAGCCTCCGTACCTGTGGTTAAAGCAAACATTTTCATGTAATCATCTTTAGGGATGTATTGTCAACTTTGATGGATTGCTGTTTTCTTCGGATATTTGTGTTGACTCTCTTTGGAATGTGGAACTATTTGAACTAGTTTTTGGTACTCTCCACCTTGTTTGTTTGTTATTTTGGTTAAACTTGCTAAACTTGGCTGATTAACAAAGAGAAAATTGATGATAATCATAGATGTTTTTTACATAAACCACATCAAGTGCTAGATCTTACACCGATAGAACACCAAAATGAAAACACGACAAGACATAGAACACAAGTTCATACTACAAAGACAGCTTACTACAACAACAATTACCATAACTCATTTTTTCATGGCAAGGACCATACCCACGACAACAATAAACCCCCCCCCCCCCAAGAGATAACAATGAACTGTCGCAGTAATTTCTCCCTCTCTTTGGAAACCATAGCTTCATGTTCAAGCTTTTTCTTCTCTTCTTTGCTGCACCAATCCGTATTAACAGATGTCGACTCAAATGTTACTGCCCCACCGCTGATTTGTTTATTAAGCGATTTAAGAGACTCCTTAAGTACCTTGATTTCTTCTTTCTGATGACGAATCTCATCCCGCGCCTCCAGTAAGCTCATTTTCTGCCAACCATGCGGCTTTTCTTCATCAACCCATGACACAAACCCATGTTCATCGCATTTGTAAAATCTTCTGCCCGGATTTTCATTTGTCCATGCTTTCAGAATCATTGTGGACCTCCCACATTTGCAGACATGACCCAATCGCGCATGCACTTTGCTTGCTACCGACCCTGAACTTTGGCTTATGTCCATTGCTCTCTCGATTTTGAAAGGAAGTGAAGAGATGAGTTTAGTAAAATTAGGGTTTACTCTGCCCCAAATCGATTTTGAAGACTTCTGTGAGGATAAAAACGTAATTTCCAGTCAATTAATAAGCACGTGTGACGGATTATTAACGCAGTTTAACGACAACGTTAATCCCGTTTAGGTCTGTTAAATCGGGGGAGGTAAAATGGAATCAACAAACATGTCGTGTTTTTATTAGGACCAGAAAATTAAGTCATGTATTTTTATGGCAACGCAAAAAGGTCGTGTAGTAAACTGGCAAATATTAAATACTTGAGGGTTTTTTAAGCTTTTTTCCCTATTCTCTATTATATGTTTATATATAAAGGAAAGCTCTCATCACTAAATGAAAAGAAAACATAAGACAATTTTAGAAAATACTAAAGTAAAAGCAGATAATATGGAAATACTCAGAAAAGTTTATCATGTATACCCAACACGCGGGTTAAAATGTGCCGGCTGTAATCTTGGTGAAAGCTACTATAGTGATGGTTATCGTTGCCTTCGTTCTGGACTCTTCTTTCACAAGGAGTGCACAGACTCTAGCCTAGTGATTTGCAACCTCTATCATCCACAACATTCTTTGAAAATGAAGATAGTTGCAGAAAATGAGGATGCCCATGGAGAATGCAAAGTTTGTAGAGGTAACTTGCCGAAAATGTATTATTATTGTTCTATATGTGATTTTGCCATTGATTTGATATGCGCAAAAAAAGAAGTTATGCTACACATCGAAGGTCCAAAGATTCACGAGCATCGGTTATCTCTTGTTCCTGAGGTAATAAGGTTTACTTGTCATCTATGTGGACTACTTGATGACCGGTTCCCTTATGTATGTAACCTATGTGATTTGAGCTTTCACAAAGATTGTGGCGAATCCACACCGGAGATCAACTACTCTTCTCATCCTAAACATCCTCTTAAGTGTCTCACACGTATTCCAAGTTACACCAATGGAAAATGTTGTTTATGTGGAAACAAGCTTCATAACGTGTTTTATCATTGTTCTATTTGCAACTTTAGTGTGGATGTCAATTGTGCAAAGAATCCACCTCCTTTCACTCTTGTTCACCCGAAGGCTCATGCGCATCCACTCATTCTTATGCCGCAACGAAGTTTTGTTTGTAACGCTTGTGGTATGGACGACGACCCAAATCCTTATGTATGTCCTCAATGCAATTTCATGATCCATAGAAATTGTATAGACATACCGCGCATCATTAAAATAAATCGTCATGTTCATCGTATTTCTTACAATCATTGCCTTGATGTTGGAGAATGGAGATGCGGCGTGTGTCGTAAAGAGATAAAATGGACATGTGGGGCTTATTCTTGTTCTGAGTGTCCTGATTTTGCAATTCATTTGAGGTGTGCCACAAAGTTTGGAATTTGGGATGGGATTGAACATGAAAGCATATCGGAAGATACTCTAGAGGTTAAATCATACGAGGTGATCGAAGAAGGAGTGATAAAGCATTTTAGTCACGAGGAGCATACTTTAAAGCTCAAAGAAGAGAGTGATGGTAATGATGAATACATGCTGTGTAAAGCATGCACATATCCCATATTTTCTAGTCCATTCTACTATTGCATGGAATGCGATGATTTCATTCTTCATCAGAAATGTGCTTATCTCCCAAAAAAGAAAATAGATCCCTTCTTCAAGATGCTAATGACTCTACGCCCATTTGACGATGTATTGCTCTGTGATGCTTGTAAAAACTATTCCCAGGGTTTTATATACGTAAGTGATAATAAGGAAATCTATCTGGATGTGAGATGTGGTTCTATTTCTGAACCTTTTGTCCATGAAAGTCATCCTCTTCATTCGTTATACATCAACTACTCAGCGAGAGACAGTTTTTGTAGTGCTTGTGGAGACAGGGAAACTATGGTTCTGAGTTGTGATGAGTGTGGATTTGTTTTAGGCATTAAATGTTCTATTTTGCCAAAAATGGTTAAACACAAATACGATAAAGCTCATTTTCTGTTTCTATGTTATGGAGAACAAACGAGTGATCGGTACTGGTGCGAGATATGCGAAGAAGTTTTAGATCCAGAGAAATGGTTTTATTCATGTAATCATTGTGGCATCACTTTTCATGTCAAATGCACGCTTGGAGACTTTACATGGATTGAAACGAGAGGTGAGACTTCTGTTGGCAACTCCCGTTACAGGTATTGTATTCCTAATAATCGTATAAATCGACCAGTTTGTGACGGGTGTGATTCTCGCTGTGAATTTCCAACCATCTATAAGTTGTATGGAGATACATTGTGTTCTCTACAATGTCTCCAACGCAAGTTCTAAACGTAACAAGGAAACTACTAGAGAAAAGAATCAATGGTGATCACAGAGGGAGATAAACTAGTGATCTAATAATTGGTGATTGTTGGAATTTTCTATTTCATTTATTTTCTCTTGTTCTTAAATAATTCTATCGTGAGAGACAATAGGTCAACTTAGTTTCCTGTTATAACCCAGAGGTAAGAAATAATCTCGTGGGGAAAAGTTATATGTTCTTGAAGTTTCTAAATAAAATAAAAAATCGTTTCATTCTATTTACCTGATCCTTTACTGAATCAGAGATGATGTCTTTAGTATACCTAGAGATTTATTTGAAGTGGATTTGCAGCAAACTCATCGTTTATAGGTTGATTCAACTAAAATTTATTGCGTACTAGCTAGTGCGAACAGAGCATGGAAAAATAAAATTTCTTACATGTAAAAGTAAAAAAAATATAAATGTTTCCTTTTTATATGATTGAACTTTATTCTTTCTATATACATATTTCCTAAGTCTGTATCTCTTCTTTTGTTAAAGTCTGTAGTGCTTTCTCTATTATCAAATAATTAAGAATTAACCCGTACATTATGCCAGGTAATGTTTTCTAAAATTATCTTTAAATTTAATTTTAATTTTTTTGTTAAATTAAATTGGTGAAAAAAATCTTTTAACAACAAATATAGATAAATAAAATTGGTAGCGAGTAGATAACAATACATATATAGATATCGCACACCCGATATTTACTTGTATATATATCATCGAATAAAACTTTGAGGTAGTTTTGTTATGCGGTTTAATTATTAGTAATTTTTAAATATGAAAGCGATATATGATGTGAATATACATACCAACATGGATTAGAATCTTAATATATATATATATATATATATATCCTAAAAAAAAATTAATTGTGAATATTTTATTAGAGATTAAACTATTATTTTTAGTTACTGAATTCTATAATATATGTTAATACTGATTATATATAAGATTGTCAAAGTGGACAAATTCATTTACTTAATGTATTTCACAATTTACTAAAAATAATTTTGACCAATCCATAAAAAATACAATTTAAATTTTAAAAACATATTTCAATTTTTTTATAAAAATAATTGAATAGATTTTTAGAAAATGATACTAATTAATTATAAAAATATAAATGAAAAATGTTGAAAAAAAATTTCATATATATGGATTGATAATTATTTAAAATAATAAAATATATTTAATATTTTAATAAGTAAACCAATTAAATACACTTTTGATTTATATCCATATATATTCAAAACAAATCTGTGAGCTATATATTTAGCTATTTACAAATGAATATTTAATTGAGTTTTTTTATATTTATAAAGTTTATTAATATTATATCTTATAAATAAATATTCAATTATGTAAAATATTTTATAATATCTTACAAATAAAAGTTTATTTATGTAAATATCTACTCAAATAATAATATACGAATTAGTTTTATATGGATCTAGAATGTATTTTGGAAAGTCTATCTCTCCATATATCATAGGGTATATCTAGTTTAAGACTACTTATTATAATGGAAGTGTTGAAAAATATATTCAACTGTTGAATTGCTGTAATGAAAGTGTTGAAAAATATGTGAATCTGATGTGGATTAACTGATGTTAAATAAACATGTTGAAAAATGAAAGTGGTAGAGACATATGTTGCCACATGAACCAATCATATTCACACAAGGAGAGAGACTGTTTGTCTCTCTAATTTTTATTTCACTCTAGTTATTTGAAATTAATTATTTTATAGTAAATTATTATTTTTGAAAACAAAAATTATATTAAAATTCATCATTTTTTGTACTATATTAGTAGAGACTTGTTTTATTCAATTTGAACACAGAAAAAAATGTTTTTTAAAAAATATATTAAATATAAATTATTGAAATGGTGGGGTAATTGTAGAGATTAAAAATTGAATGAATGTTGAATTATTAGGTGGAAGAGAGATATGATGATGTGAAGTGTTAAAAGAGAAAAAATAAGGTGTTGAATATTGAAACCAATGTACATAGTCTAATAGTATATATTAGAAAATTTGATTATTTAAATTTGCTGATAACATTTCTTTGAAAAGATCACTCGGTTACTAGCCTACACGGTTAAGAATTAGTCAGTTAAAACTCTTTTTTTATTAAAGTGGTTAGGATACAATCCTCGCACGAGTTTGTGAATTTTTTTTTTGCTTAGCCTAATGTATCTTTGGACTGTTCTAATTGTCTATTTAAAATAGCAAGAACAAGTGATCTACCAGATAACTTTTATTAAATTGTGATGAATACTCGTACTCTTATGTATTAAGTGTTCGTTTTACAAACACAAAAAAATGACAACTTTCAAGTGAAACCACTTCGTTTGCGAGCATTACACTAACACTCAGTTAATTTCTTTATTAGGATGAGATGTTTGGACTATGTACAAAAAGTACGTATAAGATTAATATTGTGTTTGTAAAGCTTCATCTGTGTTCTCAAACAAAAATATTGCATTCATTATACAATAGTTTTTTTTTTGAATAAATTTTATATTTAATTTAAAAAAATGACCTCAAACTCTTTATTCATATGGAATATATGTCAAATTAAAGGTATTCGTCACATAAGTTTTTTTTTTATTTGACCAAGTTATTCGTCACATAAGTTGTAGGAGAAACATTATCATCAGTATAATTTACACCTATAATATATACCTCTCAAAATTTAATTTATGTACAAATCCTCTTTCTCTCCGGATTTCTATACACAATTAAATACAAAAAAAAAAAAAGAACGCGACGATAAAGAGATAGGCTTTCAATTTGCATTGTATGGCACGCGCGTCTGTGGGATCCACGCGTTGCCACGTAAGAAGTTCCCGGGAGAGAACTCCTTAGCGTCTCTATCGGACATTCGTCGGATACCTCTCCACCTGACCCGACGGGCCTGACCCGAACCACGACCTCTGTTGCGATACTCAGAGTAGAACAACGTGTTGAGTGCAAACGTCTCGTTCCACTTCAACCACCCTTCCGGGTCTATTACATCATCTATCTCTGTGTTCATTATTATTGTCCTCGAGTACTCCTTCCATGGTCGTCCCAAAAACGCTCTATTCCTGTTAAAGGTCCATATGTGTAATGAGATTAGCTGGAAATGAATGTAGGGCTAGTAACTTGAATTGAAGTTAATTTATGGTAATATTATGGTTACTTGGCTTTGACGGGAAGGTATGTTGCATCACCGGTTATACGGCTATTGTGGATAACGATCCCGGTCGTCTCACGCCGGTCTTTACGTCCTTGGGCCGTAACGATGCACTGCTGGTTATCCATTGGACGGCGGATGACGAATTCACAGTTTTGGAAGACAGCTTTGGCATCACCAAAGACGAAATCGATGGTCCCTGAGATGCGGCAGTCACGGTAGAACTGACGGTGGGTGTGGACGTAAAGTGTGTCTTGGTAACCATTCATATGACAGTTGAAAAAGACAGCGAAATCAGCCGAAACTCGTAGTGCGACGGCTTGATGACGTGCGGCTCCGGCCGTATTTTCGAACCCTATGTCCTTTGCCATGAAATAGTCACCGTTCACCGCTTCAAAAACACCAAAGAAATTAACATTTTATTAGGAATGTCACTTGATAGTTAGGTTACTTGATTATTACGTAAACTGTATTAAAATTTTTAGGTCAAATGTTATAAAATGAATTTACCGACGGTGGCAGTGCGGTAGGTGCCGACGCGGTTAGGCAAGAAGGCGATGTCTCCGGTGATAATGGTCTTTGTTGGTCCATCTCCGACGAACACGACGTTAGCCATTTTCTTTGTTACCTCTACTGTTTCCTTGTAAACACCTTGTTTTATATGAATCACGAACTTCCTTGTGTTTCTCATTGGTACCATTGCCAATGCTTGTGCGATTGTCTTGCACTTACCACTCCCGTCCTTTGCCACCACTACGTTCGCGTTGATTCTTTTCGCGGGGGCTGCAAGCAGCCTCCGCGAATGGGATGTTACCCACCTTGGGAACTCTCCGCCCTCTGATAAGTGTCGATCCTTTAAAGAATCCATTTTTGCAAGAGGATCAAGTTTTCTTAGAGGATTTAATTTTCTAAGAGGATCCAGAGGTCGATTATTGGAAGAATCTGATGGTTGATTCTCAGGAGAATCCAACGGTCGATTCTCAGAAAGATTCGGCTGCTGATTCTCGGAAACACCACCTGACTGCCGATTCTCGGAAGGATTCAATTTTTGAGGAGGATCCTTGGAAGAATCCAACTGTTGATTCTCGGATGAATCCAAGGGTTGATTTTGGGAAGAGTCCATGTTTTTAGGAGAGCTCTGGGAAGAATCTCCTTTTTGAGGAAGATCTTCCGAAGAATCCATAGGCTGTTCTTGTGAAGAACCCGAACCAAAAATGCCGAGTCTGTGATCCCTTCTTGACTGTTAAAGACATCAAGTCAATAAAAGATAGCAACTCAATATATATATATATATATATATATATATATAAAGAAAAAATACACTAAAAACAAAATAATAGTTAGATATATCAAAACCAAAAAAGTTGTATCAATTTTTTTTGTCATTAAAGTCGTTTTAGTTATTAAAAACTTCACTTAAAAAAAGTTAAAACCATTGAACCTAATGTAGTGACCTAGTTTTGATAAACTGTAACGTCTTACGTACCGTAAGGATTGGTATACGGAAACTCTTCAATAAACCATCGAGATTAGATGCGATCGCTAATCCATTGCTGGTGAGAATCTGCCCTTTCCTCATGACCCTCTCCATAATTACTGCAGCTTCGCTATCAATCCCTTCAAATCCATCAATGCACGTTTGTTGAAACGTGATCGAACCGCTAAGCCACACCAAAAGATCCTCAACAAAGTCTGAGAATCTAGTGAACAAAAACACTCCAAACTTATCCCTCGTTTTTCGAAGATCGTCAATGGCATCATCCATAAGCTCTCGGCAACTATTAAGTGCCTCCCTCATGTGCATATCCTTGTCCGCTCTGCCCTTCAAGTCAATCATTCCCCTGTTGATTCCACTCCGGATCGATATGATTGCTAGATCAAAAGCAGATCGAATCAGGTTCCGAGGATCCGGGGACCTCACAGTCCCGAGACTCGATGCGCAATCTTGTTTGTAATCTGTGGAGGAACATATTATGTTCACTGCCGTCTTTGTTATCACAAGCTTGCTTTCACGGTGGATTTCTGCGGTTTTTCGAATCGGGATGGTGTAGTTATAATCGGCCTTTGCGCACACGGCCATTGCCATCAAGAGGGATGTGACGCCCACCAAGGCATATGTTTTCATCTTGCTTGAATCGTTCCATTCATTCCACATATTTGTTTTTTGCAATTTTTTTTTATTTTCTAGTATTTTACCATTTTTGTTTTCGAAGTCCTACTTATATGTGGAAGAAGGGAGGGAAAGTTAGTTATTTACCGTTAACGTACATGAGGTAGTAATTTAGTTTGTCATTTTAAAAGAAAAGCAATTCTTACCAATGGTTTTTGCTTTACTTGCGGGAAATTTAATCTTCTTTTTATATCATTGGAGGTAATTAGTCACAAAATTGGATATATGTGCGTATATGGAATGCTATATATCAATTATCTTCAGAAAATGTGATTGCTAATTACACGGAGTTCAGACCCAAAAAAAAAAAAAACATTCTACCACATGGAGTTTTTCATTCCAAACATAAGTTATATATAACATTTCAAGAATATGTAATGAATCTAATAATCTTTATGAAGGAATAGTAGTCATGATCATTAGTCGGTAAATACTAAGTGTGCCGAAGACTCTAGGTGATTAAGAAGGTCTTCAAGGAGCTGACCAGCTCGAGATAACCGAGGATTAAGTAGTCAATCCGGTACGGTTTAAGTTCACTAGATGGAGCTCTCTCATTGGTCACGCGTGTGAGAGGTTTAAGCGTGTCTGTAACGGTCTTATATGACCTTGAGTTGACTCTTCTTCTTCTTCTTGTGACGAAGATTGTAACAGAGAGGAAGAGTGAGAATCTTGTAGAGAGAGAGCGACATTGTTGTAGCTTGTATTGAGCTCAAGTGATAGTGGATTCCGGTGAAGTATCGCCGGCGAGACGTAGGGTGCTAGTTAATGCTCCGAACTCGTTAAATCTCTGTGTCGTTTACTTTCAAGTCTTTCTCATTCGATATCTGAATCGATCTAAGCGAGTGTTTGTGAGATTCATCGAGAACGATAAGTTTCACAAATTGGTATCAGAGCCAGGTTCGTCGATAGCTCGAGAGATCAGAGATGACGACGACGACAACGTCTCGTTATGAGATCGTTCCGTTTGATGGCGAAGGAGATTTCGGGATCTGGATGAAGCGTATGATGGCGCATCTTAGTATTCAAGGCTTAAAGGATTTTCTCACTCCTAAAAGCGAAGAAGACTCGGACAAAGAAGAAAAGGAGACGGATCCGGAAAAACTCAAGAAGAAAGCAGAATTAGATGCCAAGAGACCTGAAAGATGCGAGAAGGCAATGAATATCATATTCATGAGTGTCTCAGACTCAGTACTAAGGAAATTAGACAAGTGCACCACAGCAGCTGATACCTGGGCAACTCTTGAGCGACTCTACATGGTAAAGTCTCTACCTAATCGAGTTCACGCTCAGCTCATGGTGTATTCTTTCAAGATGCAGGAATCTAGAACGATTGATCAAAATGTAGACGATTTCTTAAAGTTGATCACAGATCTGAGTAATCTCAGCATAGAGATTCCTGAGGAGGTTCAAGCAATTCTTCTACTGAATGCTTTGCCTACGAGGTATGATCAACTTAAGGATACTCTCAAATATTCAAATACTGAGATCAAGTTAGAGGATATCACTAATGCTGCTAAGTCTAAAGAAAGAGAATTCAAGAACAGCACTAGCAATAAGTCTGATGGTGAAGGTCATTATGTGAGGGGTAGATCAGAGTCTAGAGAAAATCAGTCAGGCAAGAACAAAGGCAATAAGTCCAGGTCTAAGTCAAGAGATGGTAAACGAGTTTGCTGGATCTGCGGAAAAGAAGGACACTATAAGAAGCAGTGCTATAAGTGGCTTGAGAGAAAAAATAATAAGTCACAAACTCAGAGCAGTGGTGAATCTGCAATGGTAAAGAATGTCAAAGACGATGCTGCAGATTTAGTTGGTCTTCTTGTTGCAGAACTTAATCTTAGCATGGGAGAGATTACCAAAGATGATTATGGACACAGGATGTTCTTTCCATATGACTCCACGGAAAGAATGCTTTATTAGTCTGAAGGAAACGTCTAAGGGAAGAGCTAGAATGGCTAATAACTCTATCTCGGAAGTTAAAGGAATATGTTCTATCAGGTTCAGAAACCCTGATGGAACAACGTTTGTTCTCCATGAGGTGAGATATATGCCTGAGATTTCTAGAAATCTGATATCTCTAGGCACTCTTGAGGAGAAAGGTTGCGAATTCAAAGGAGGACAAGGAATTCTCAAGGTTATAAAAGGATGCACAGTTTTCATGAAGGGTCTTAGAAAGGAGTCTTTATACATTCTTCAAGGTTCAGCCATGGTTGCTCAATCTCACTTGGCAGAGTCGAGCAATGCAACACAGGTTCAGGACAGTGGTGATTACATGCAGTTATGACACAGTAGAATGGGACATATAGGTCAGAAAGGTCTGGAAGTGCTGGCAAAGAAGGGTTGTTTTAAGAACAACAAAGTTTCTGATCTGAAGTTTTGTGAAGAATGTGTAATTGGAAAATCGCATAAGGTATCATTTGGTCAAGCTCAACATGTTACAAAGGAGAAACTAGATTATGTTCACTCGGACTTATGGGGTTCACCGAATGTTCCCATGAGTCTAAGTAAGAAGCAATACTTCATTTCCTTTACAGATGACTATACTCGCAAGGTTTGGATTTATTTCCTGCGATTCAAGGATGAGGTTTTCAGCCATTTTGTAGATTGGAAGAAGATGGTTGAAACTCAGTCAGAAAGGAAGGTTAAGAAGCTTCGTACAGATAACGGTTTAGAATTCTGTAACCAACAATTCGACAGGTTCTGTAAAGATGAAGGGATCGTAAGACATCGAACATGTACTTACACTCCTCAACAGAATGGGGTTGCAGAGAGATTAAATTGAACAATCATGAACAAGGTTAGGAGTATGTTGAGTGAGAGTGGTCTGGAGCACAAGTTTTGGGCTGAAGCTGCAGCCACAGCAGTGTACCTGATAAACAGATCACCGTCATCTGCTTTAAACTTCGGTATACCAGAAGAGATATGGACTTCGGTGATGCCTTCTCTAGATGGTTTAAAGAAGTTTGGGTGCGTGGCATATGTTCATTCAGATGAAGGAAAGTTGAATCCAAGGGCCAAAAGAGGAGTATTTACAGGATATCCAGAGGGTGTCAAAGGGTTCAAAGTGTGGTTATTAGAAGGCAACAAGTGTGTCATCAGCAGAAATGTTGTCTTCCGAGAGGACAAGATGTATAAGGACATCAAGGTGGAGCTCCAAACAGGTATTCCAAAACCTCAAAATATAACTAACAAGTCTATGAGTTTTGATTTTGCAGGTGACAATTGGTAACAGGAAAATGAAAGTTCTCAAGTTGGAGCTTCGAGAGATGAATCTCAGCAGGATCATGGTCAGTTGACTCAAGAACATGGAGCTACAGGGAATACGAGCAATGAGAGTCAAAGGCTGAGTGATTATCAACTGGTAAGAGATCGGCCGAGGAGAGAAACGAGGTTACCAGAAAAGTATAATGACTATGAGGTTTATGATGACAAAGAGTATGAAAGTGAGTATGCAGAGTTCATATGTGGATTAACGGAAGATGCAGGCAATCCTGAGCCAGCTAGTTATGAGGAGGCTATGAATGATCCAGATAGTGATAAGTGGGTTGAGGCATCGGTAGAAGAGATGCAGTCACTATGGAAGAACCGTACTTGGGATCTGGTGGACAGACCAAAGAACCAGAAACCAATAAGTTGTAAGTGGATTTTTAAGAGAAAGGCAGGTATAGCTGGAGTAGAGGCACCAAGATTTAAGGCCAGGCTCGTGGCTAAAGGCTTTTCTCAAAAAGAGGGCATCGATTATCAAGAGATTTTTGCTCCGGTTGTAAAACATGTATCGATAAGATATATCCTCTCTGCAGTTACTCACTTTGACATGGAACTACAACAGTTAGACGTCAAGACGGCATTTCTTCACGGTTATCTAGATGAGAAGATTCTGATGGAACAACCTGAGGGTTTTATAGATAACAAGTATCCAGAGAAGGTGTGTCTTTTGAAAAGGTCTCTGTATGGTCTTAAGCAAGCACCAAGACAATGGAACAAGCGTTTTGATGATTTCATGATTCAGAACAACTACACCAGGAGTGAGTATGATGGGTGTGTCTACTTTAAGAGATTAAATGATGGTTCGAATATATATCTTCTTCTATATGTTGATGATATATTGATAGCGTCTACTAACAAAGCTCAAGTTCAGCATTTGAAAGTGTTATTGAGTACTGAATTCGAGATGAAGAACTTAGGAGATGCTAAGAAGATCCTAGGTATGGAGATCACTAGAGATCGAGTTGCAGGAACTTTGAAGATATCTCAGGAAGGTTATCTAATGAAGATTCTGGGGAATTATGGAATGGATCAATCTAAACCAGTTGCAACACCGATGGGAGCTCATTTCAAGCTTAAGTCAAGGAACTTGTAGATCAGGAGGCTGAGATGAGGTATGTACCTTATCAGAGTGCAGTCGGAAGCATAATGTACTCTATGGTGGGAACAAGACCGGATTTAGCATATCCAGTAGGTCTGATCAGCAGATTTATGAGCAATCCTATAAGAGAGCATTGGAAAGCAGTAAAATGGGTGTTGCGTTACATCAAAGGAACAGTGGAGGTTGGTTTATGTTACACGAAGAAGGGAAAATTTACAATCAAGGGATATTGTGATTCAGATTATGCAGCGGACAGAGATAATAGAAGATCTATTACGGGAATGCTTTTCACTGCAGGTGGGAACGTTATTAGCTGGAGGTCCACACTGCAGAAGATAGTGGCTTTATCAACGACCGAGGCTGAGTATGTTGTTTTGGCCGAGTCTATCAAAGAAGCTGTGTGGTTAAAAAGTTTTGCCACTGAGTTGGGATTTGAACAAGATTCAGTTGAAGTCTTTTGTGATTCTCAAAGCGCGATTGCACTGTCCAAGAATGCAGTGCATCACGAAAGGACTAAACACATGGATGTGAGATATCACTATGGAAGAGACTTGATCAGCAAAGGGGAAATACAAGTATCGAAGATATCAACAGCTTACAATCCTGCAGATATCTTTACCAAAGTATTGCCCGTAAATAAAGTTCATGAAGCATTGAAGATGCTTCGAGTCTCGAGGAACTGAGACTAGCATTCTCCTTGAGAATGCAGGCGTCCGAGTTTCGGATGCAAGGAACTTCACCAGGAATATTGATCATGGTTACAGGTGGAGATTTGAAGGAATAGTAGTCATAATCATTAGTCGGTAAAGACTAAGTGTGCCGAAGACTCTAGGTGATTAAGAAGGTCTTCAAGGAGCTGACCAGCTCGAGATAACCGAGGATTAAGTAGTCAATCCGGTACGATTTAAGTTCACTAGATGGAGCTCTTTCATTGGTCACGCGTGTGAGAGGTTTAAGCGTGTCTGTAACGGTCTTATATGACCTTGAGTTGACTCATCTTCTTCTTCTTGTGACGAAGATTGTAACAGAGAGGAAGAGTGAGAATCTTGTAGAGAGAGAGCGACATTGTTGTAGCTTGTATTGAGCTCAAGTGATAGTGGATTCCGGTGAAGTATCGCCGGCAAGACGTAGGGTGCTAGTTAATGCCCTGAACTCGTTAAATCTCTGTGTCGTTTACTTTCAAGTCTTTCTCATTCGATATCTGAATCGATCTAAGCGAGTGTTTGTGAGATTCATCGAGAGCGATAAGTTTCACACTTTAATCCAATCTTCTCTCCACATGGTTCCAAGACTGAACAGATCCAGTGCATTCTTGAAATGTTATATACATTCACATACAACTGAAGTAAAATTCAAGGAGGGATAAGTTCACTGAGATCGGGTCCAAAAGAGGAAGTGAGAGAAGCCTATCTCTAATTGTGCGGTCAATGGCATGTTTCAACCGAGTTGGCGATGATGATTTGTCCAAGAAGATCCAAGAGTTGAGTTCACACCAAAGAGATTAGATGGTTACTTGAAGAAATAGTTACAGAACCTTTGATGCCCCTGAAGAGATTCCTTCAACTAACTATGTAAGCCAGTTGCAGATTCCAAGGAAGCATGAAGGCCGTAGTTGCCGTATTGCAGAAGCAAACGGTAGCCGGATGAAAACAGAGTACACACAGTCGAAGAACAAGTGGCTGTGGAATTCCACACTTGAGGATCAAAACACACAAGCTGTCGGATAGGAACATTCAAGCTCCAACAGATAAGCTTATCCCGAGTTAGTAATCGATTCTGAACCGTTAGCCTAATGAGAACCTCATGACCCTTTCCTTAAATCATACTGTTTTAGACCAAAGAACCCGAGGAGAAGCAACCTTAAGTTATTCCCCTTAAATAATGAAAAACAGTGGAGAAGGATTCAGACCTTCAGTTGATCTTTTTCAATATTTATATCAGAAATGGTTTACCCTTATTTGTTTGTTGGTTCGGTTACCGTTTCTTTCTTTTGGAATAAGTTTCTTTCTTTTCCATATTTCATTTCAACATGGTCCATAAAACCGGCGAGAGTGGACACTTCCACACTCAAAAACAAATTTGTTATATAGAATAAATCTAAACCTACTTAAAAGGGTTTGTTCCCATCTCGCTTAATCATACAAAGTCCTAACTTAAGATCTCAGATTCACAATTGTCATCTCTTCTAGGTAGAATGTATTGAATCAATGCTCTTGTCGTTTTATTTTATTTTATATATCAGGTATTGCTTAATCAACTTTTCATATACTTCTTATGAATATTTTTGTTTCACATTTAAAAATTCAAGATATGTGTCAAAAAGTCCGATATATCTAATTTTTAGTCGGTTTGAAACCTATAAAATATCAGGGGCGGTTCTTTGCGTAGCTTATGCATATTTACAAGAAGTTAAGAACACATATGTTTACATTGGCAGATAGGTTCCAAATTTCCATTATTAGTAGTAGTTTTACCGTAACACTTTACATTACATAAGCTTTATCAGCTTACTTGTAGATACATAACAGATACAAACACTTGGTAGTGTACTAAAGCTTATTTTAAGTGAACACCACTACAACAGGCTTTAGCATATGAGTTGATCTGCACATTTTTCCGAAAACAGAAACAAAATATATCACACTTACTTACAAACTCACACTGAATCTTCGACATAACTTGATTTACTTTGTCGTTAAAGGACATAAGTTGAGTTTTGCCCCGCTTAATTACGAAATTCCTTAATAAGCACCCCTCCATAGAGTCGGACCGCCTCGTCGCAGCTAATAGCCCGTCCTTTCGGCCTCTCAAACCGGTTAGCATGGCCGATAAAAGGACGGGCGCCGCCAAAGTATTGAATATGTTCCACGGGGTGAGAGACAACGGGTTCTTTTATAGCTGACTCGTTTGAATACTTATACATGACTCGGTGGCAACTAGTAGTACTAGTCGCCTCTTTGAAGGTATAAATTTTTGGACCACCATATTCGTAAGAATTTTGGTTAAAACGAGAAGCGAACTCGTCTCTAAGAACATGTGGTGGTGAGGTTATTTTTTGGGACTTACCGTACACCTTATCGACCATTTCAAAACTCTTTTGAGCGATCCTTGTATTCCTATCCTTTTGAGTCATTGCCATAGAAGTACAAAGACGAGAAGAAATGTGTTTTTTTTTTTTTTTTTTTTTGTGTGTGTGTCTGTTTGTGTTATCTTTGGATTTTGGTTTTAGTCTGATTTGGGGAAAGAAAGCCAATGGCCTTTATGTAGAAAAAGCTTTTCCGTTACGAAAGGAACCAACATACTCTTGTAACGAGAGCTTTTATATACTTTTTCTATTGAAATATTGAATTATCCGCTTGCATTTGCATATGAACATTCGTTTTCTTTGAAGATATCCAAGATATAAAATATAAAGTTGTAAGTTCTGATATTATTCAGGATGAAATTTCTTATACGTGTAAGCATCGAAAGCGGAAAGCATAGAATCGAATATCATCCATTTAGTTAATCATTATTCCCTGAATAATGTATAGATTATCTCCTTCAAAGGCCATGGACGGTTTGACGGTCTATCCGATCCATTCCGCTCATTCACATATAATACAAGACATATATACTAGTTAAAGCTAAATTTAGATATCAAGATGATATACATATAGTATATATGATATAATATAAAGTATATTAAACATATTAGTATATATATATATATATATAATTAGGGATGATTCAGGTTTTACGACTCAATTAATTTCTCATGATAAATGAATTTAAAATGTGGTCTCATTTTGATTAGCAACTGACAATAAAAAGATTCTCAATGGAAATCGAACCCAAAAGGAAGCAAGTACACGCCTTCTCTCAATAACTTTTACATGTAGTTATAATTAAAAGTATTATGATTTTATACATAACACATCTAGTAACTAGCTTACTTCAAATTAAATTCCGATTCCAAACACAATCGCTCTAATTAATTGATAATTTTGTTTCAGTTGTTCTCCCTTCTAAGTAGGTACGATTCAAAATTCATATTGTTCCCACTTCTTAGTAGGTAAACTTACGCAAGGAAATTGAATTACAAAAGAAGGATATGAAAACATGACAAATAAAATAAAAATAAAGATCGAACAAAATTCTATGAATTTTTGATCTAATGTTTAAAAAGGTAGATATCAACGAATCCACATATTTATACTTAAAAGCAATTTATGGATACGGGATACCCCTGTCTACATTATATCAAAACTATATCCACGGCCATCTTTCGTCCATCATACAGATTTTTCCACATTTCAAGCTATAATAATTGAAGTTAAGTGTCATCATTAGCCGTCAACGAAAAGTATTATCATTGAAAGATATTAATTCAAATATAATAGTGTAGTTAATTTTTTGTTTTTGATATGTGTAAGAGTCGATTACTAATTGGTTATCGTAAATAGTATTAACATCAAGACATAAATCAGCAAATCTAAAATAGAGTTGAATTACTGATCTTAGAATGTTTGTTGGATTTAGAATTAGAACTGGAAACTTTCGAACCTAAAATAAAATAAAATAATGGAGTATAATTTAGAAACTTTTGGAAGCTTGCTTCCGTGACCAGTGGCGGACCCAGCTATGGATTTAAGGGGTGTCAAAATAATAAGAGAAGTAGTGGGCAGAACTAGAACCCAGGTTATAAGGGGTCAATGAACCAAATTTACCTTCTGTGCTATTGATTTTTTAATAACTTTTACTCTTAGAAAAACAATTATCAAGATTTATGGTGTGTCATGTGACACCCTTTTTTTCTTAGTAGGTCCGCCTCTGTCCGTGACACTTCCAAAAAGAGAACACTTAAGAAACTTGCGTTTTGGATTTGAAAGCTTTTACTGCCGTTTTATAAATTTTTTGTCGTTAACTCATTAATAAATGGAACATGAAATTTAACCCAAAAAAAAAAGAACACGAAGATTTTTACTACGTGAAAGCAACGCATTTTAAAAATAACTAATGATCGCAAAGATATCGAATCTATTGTCTAACTTTTAAAAATAAATAATGTAATTGTTCGCTTATATGTCTTTATTTTTTAAAAGTGTATCTCCTTTCATTACATATTCCGTAAAGCCAATGTTGTGGTGGCTGACTCACTAGCAAAGCAGGCTCTGCTTTTGCTAGCTCAAAACTCTGTTTCATGTTGAAAATGAATCAAACAGTTATTAGCACCCCAAAAAATGTAATTCTTCCGCATTTTTGATTGAAGAATATCTTAGTAATGATCTTTCCGCCGACTTTGCTATCAAAATACAAAAAGTTTACAAGGATTCATGTAACATCCCGACTTTTGATTAACCAAATATCGGATGTTAGCAGTTTCTAATTCCGGTTTTATTAAATTAAACCATCTTTATTTCCTTTTCTTTTATTTCCTTTTTATTTTGGGTCTTTCCTAATTTCTTTCTAAAAGTCCATTAAGCCCATTCCATCTATTAAACATCCATATAAATACCTAATTAAATCTCTAAAATCCTCATTAAGCTCCTAAACAATCCTAGCCACCTTTTTCCTCTCTCTTTCTCTCTTCTCTGCGCCAAGCTGCTCTCTTCCTCTCTCCCTCCGCGTTTTCTTCTTCTTCCTTCTCTCTCGTGGCCGTGTCTCTCTCTCTCCTTGCCGCGGCCACCACCATCCTCCAAGTCTCTCTCTCCGCCGAAGCTTCCTTGCCCAGCCGAGATGTCTGCGCCGCCTCCTTCTCCTTTGGGTGAGATGGGAGCTGATTCTGATGGATCTCCTCTTAGATCTCCTTCTCCTCTGCCTCCTCCTCCAGTTTCTCAGCCTTCTAAGCCAAGGTGAGGGCTCTGTGGCTTCATCATCTCTTACATATGCATGGTTGACTTTTAAGTGATCTTTTCTTAGATCAGGCTTAGATCTGCTTGTTAGGACTGTTAGAATTGTTTAGGACCTGGATCTATGTTGTCTGTTTGTTGATGATTGATGGTTGCTGGTGAAATGAGATAATTAACCTGAACTTAGATCTAAACTTATTTGGACTTTAAAATATTGATTGTGTGATGTTGACCTGATTAATGTTTCTTTTTGTTACAATTGGTATCACCGAAAGTGCATCTTAATAATGGAAGGACTTTTAAAAAAGAATGGTTATATGAAATGGATGATTTGTGCATAGTAGATCTCTGTTAGGACCCCTGGCTCCTAGAGGTGGGAGTCAGTGTTGTTTGTTGGCTATCGCTGTCGTGAACACACGGCTAGGGCCATCGCTGGAGTTGATGAGCGATCCACTGGTTATTGAGCCGTCCAAGGGGACCGCTGGATACAACTTTCTGGTGAGACCGCTATGAACAGCCGTCTGAGTGACCGTTAGTGTCATAGCCTGTCTTGGTGATTGCTGTGGACCAGTCTGTGTGACTGGCAGAGTAGACCTGACTAATGGGTATGGTAATAGGCCAGCCATTGGATGGGATTATTCTGGTTTGCCTTTCCGGGTGAGGTATGGGGGCCCATGTGGCAGCCTACTGTTACTGGCAAAGGCCAGGGACCCGCTGCTTGTGTAGTTGCTTGTAGGGCTACCCTTGAATGTTGTGTGAATGATTGTTAGGAATGAACTGTTTATATATAAGTATATATATATGTGTTATTTGGGCTTGCTTTAGGATTAGATCTCTTAAAACCAATTTACGCTAGTTTGATGATGTTATGGGTCTCCTTAAGGCTCATCCTCACTGAGTAATTCCAATTACTCACCCCTCCTCTCCCCTTGTCTTTCAGGTTTAATAGAGAGATCAGCTTAAGTCTATGTTGTTGATTGTTACCTGGGCGTTTTTCTGGCGTTCCTGTGCGATCACCAAATCGGACATTCTACCGGACGCGGTTCGATGGCTAATCTAACATACCCGGTTTCCCGCTTCTAAGGAGCCAGGGATAGGGATGTTACAATTTAAATATCTACAAATTATATAACAATTTACGATTCTAAATGAAAGATTGATATCTGGTCCGAAAGTATATTGTGCTAACCCCTACGAATATTAATAGTTGTAAGAAAAGAAAGGTTAAAATATTATTACTCGTATACAAACTAGGCTTGAGCAATTACGGGTTGGGTTATTCGACCTTATCGTACCCAATCCAAATTACATGACCGCTTCGAGTAAAAATAAGTAAAATGTCCATTTGCGTATTGATTTTATATTCTAATGGGTAAGACCTAGATAAGCCAAAACTAGAGCTTCTATATACTCTGTCATATATGATTGTTTGTGTTTTTTTTTAAAAAAATATACGTACAGACTTATTTCGTTTATGTTTACAAAGAGTTATGAGTATATATGTTAACTTGCGTTACTCTGAGAGCATACATGTTTGCATCATTAGCAGTGACACCGTAACATTTTATATATTATACATAAGCTTCATCTTGGAAGTACTTGTAGATACATAACAGACACAAACACTTGGTAGTGATCTAAAGCTTATTCTAAGAAAAACCGTTACAACAAGCTTTAGCATATATGTGTTGGTCTGCACTTTTTCAGAAAGCAGAAATAAAAACTATCACACTTTTTTACAAACTTACCCTCCAAGTTCAACATTTCTTGAGTTTTTACACCACTTAACGAAATTCCTTAATAAGTACCCCTCCATAGAGTCGGGCCGCCTCGTCGCAGCTAATAGCCCGTCCTTTCACCCTCTCAAACCGGTCGTCCCTGGGAACATATGGTGGAGGGGTTATTTTTGGGGACTTACCGTACATCTTATCGACCATTTCAAAAGCCTTTTGAGCGATCTTCATGTTTCTATCTTTTTGAGCCATTGCCATTGAAGCACAAAGAGAAGAAAGGTATTTTAATTGTTTTAGTGTATTATCTTTGTTTTTTGGTTTTAGCTTGACTTGGAGGAAAGAAAGCCAATGACCTTTATATAGAAAAAGCTTATCCGTTACTCAAGGAACCAACAGTATCTTTTAACAAGAGCTTTAATTTACTTTTCTAGTGAAAATATTGTTTAGGATATTATCCACTTGCATTTGCGTATGAAAACTCGTTTTCTTTGAGGTTAATTTAGGTTATCCAATGTTTAATGTAGTCGTGGAGGTGTAATCTCTGATATTTTACAATGAAAGAACTTAACGATACGTGTAACCATCAGAAACATGTACATGGAATCGAATATAATCAAATTTTATTAATTTTTGACGGTTTGACGGTCTGCTCTTTCTCAGAGCACCTCCATCGAACGTTTTTCATAGAGTATTTCACATTAAAAAACACTAAAGAATAAACAAAAAATAGTTTTAGAAAGAAAAAGTTGAGGACCGATTCTTGAGAAACTATGAAAACTCCATGGGCTCCATGAGAACCCCTGATATAGAGACACATGTCTCTTTATTAGTGATTTAGATTTTTTTGTTACAAATCATACCCAATCTGAGCTTAAAACAAAAAATCATATCCCCAATAGTTAAGGATATCAATTAAATAGGTTAACTTAATGTTGTTATTATTATTTTTTTCTTGTATAAATTATCTATCTATCAAATTCCATTATCTAATGATAATAGATTAGATTACCCTTATATAATAAAGAAATGGTAGATAAAAAAACTAAGAAATTTGCATATAGTTATGATCAAATTCACTATAGACATGTAGTAGTTAATTAGATTACTTCAGCTTGAACTTAATTTAAAAGACCGTCGCTATGAATTTGAAATTTTTCTTTCATATTGTTCTCAATACAGTATTCAACTCACGATGAATTTACCTGAAGGAAAACAAAATCTGAAAAATAAGGAATTTTAAAATATTAAAAACTATATTCTGTCTTTCTTTTTACTAATAATCGAAATATCTGCTTAAAGCATCCCTGCCTATATCATAACATGTGGGAATTAAATATGAACTTAGTACCTTTTTTTTCTTTTTACCAAACAATTAAGATTATTTTATAATATGAAATCTCTCCACCTTTATCTTTTAAAAAAGTTTACAGGGATTCATATATCTACAGATTATATAATGATTTAGGATGCTAAATGAAGATTGTTATCTTGTTTGAAATTATATTATGCCAAGTTGAAACTTGTTTTGCATCTTTAACTGAAAAAAAATTACTTCTTTTATACAGAAGCTGATTAATTAATCATAGAAATATTAATCGTATTAAAGTAGAAAGGTTTGGAATGTTAGTAGGGCTGAGTAGAGTTAGTGAAAAAGCAGATAGAGGGGAATAATAGTAGAGTTGAATGGGATGCTAAAAGAGAAGAAATAATTGAGAATAAATGGATACCAAATCTTAACCGACCTTTCTCTTTTCTTACATTGCATTGATTCTTTTACCTTCACAAAGCAGATTCCCAATCCCTTCTCTCCCAAGCTTTCTGGAGATTTTTTCTTACATCTACGTACATGATACATATACATGATACATTCTTTTGGGTTAAAGGATACATGATACATAATACTCATGCACATTAGCACATAAATATACATAATTGATACTACGTACCGTTACATGATTCATGCATATATTGATGATAGTATGGTACGCATATTGTATGATATATGTAGACCAGAGTTTTCAAGTTGCAGATTATTTGTAGTATTCGATCAGTGATTTTAAATGTTTTTTTTACTATGTATTTATCTTTTTTCATAACTTTCCTTCACTTTATACTATTTGTTCCCTCTGAAGGGGAGACCATAGTATATGATATATGACTCACAATTCACAAAACTTAGGTAAAATGCACAAACTGATAAGTTTTATTTTGTTTGAATATTCAATCAATCCAATATAAACACCCCCATGAAATTGGTTGTCCAAGAAGACCCTTCTTGGTTTAAGACTATTTGTTTAGGATGTAAAAAAAAAATCCATTAAATCCGTAATTTTTTTTTTTGGTGGTATCTGGCGTTAACCACGGGTTAATAATAAGTCCAAGGGTCCAAAGCACAACAGACCTGGCCGGATCGAATAGGCTTTAAAAACCGAACGGAGTAAACTAGATTAGCATATATATGGCAACAGTCCTCGCCAACACCATGAATTTAGACCAAACGAAATAATCTAATACCGGCCTATACGTAAAAGTAGTAGAAAGATATCATATTATATCTACATATTAATATGATTTCAAGTATTATCCATAAAAAATATATATATTATCTATATCCATCAATACATAATATAATGATAATAATACAAACGTACGTGCACCAATACCTCAATAATACTCTAAAAGTTGAAATTTATGACAATTTTTTTCTGTTTTAATGATAAGAGTGTCCTCCTCAGACAACTTTACCCTCTGGGATCTGATCTCTATATAAAAGCCACAAACTTTGTTAATATCTAACCACCCAAGACAACAAACTCAATACATCCTTCATCTCTCTCTTTCTACTGCCATGGGATTTTCTCGAAAGGATCAGCACAGGATGAGTGCAGAGGATGGGTTAGCAAAGCTCAACAGAAACACTTCCACGCCAAACCCTAATTCTTATAACCCTAATCTCTCTTCTCTCAAGAACCATAATAATTCTTACATCTATCACGGTCCACAAGTTCATACCGTTAGAGAGTCCATAACATCATCCACCAACGCAACCTTTTTGGTCTACCAGTGTCCAAATAGTTCAATCCTCGTAAAACAACCGGGTTTGCATGGAACTGTAGAAACAGCTCAACGTTTCTGCTCTCTTGCCTAAACCAAAACCAAACAAAGGCAATAAGGTCAAAGTTCCAATTTCCGGACTTTTCGGAGTTAAGGAGTGATGTTAGGATTATGGCCAAAATTGTGGGGCTGTTTTGCGATTTTTATTTATTTAGATTCAGGTATGGTGTGAGCGAGTGCAGACCGGCTAAAACTTCACTCTCTTGAGAGTTTGGTTGTAATAATGTTACAACATAAATTTGTGGGTGTCTGTTTGTTTGTAGCATGTAAAAGGTACATATATGTATGTAATGTAACCTCATCTTTTATGTATGTATTTTCTATGTTCAGTAAATTCTGGTTTAGAAAGTGTGACCTCAACTTGAATTTGTGTGCTTGTGTCTATTTTACTAATCAAAACGTGTAGAGAGGAGGAGATACTAGATTTCTTAACGGGAATTAATAATTTTTAAGCAGGAAAAAAACATTAATTACATTAAAAAATGGGAAAATTGGAAATTTAAGACACAAAATAGAAGAACTTGTCCCTTTAGTATCTTTTTTTTTTAAAAAATTGTCTCTCTAATACTTATGTTAATTGTAATCCTCTTTTGCCCCTAAAAAAAGAATTTTCTCATATTAATATATTATTTTTAATTAATATTAATTAAGAATAGAAATTTTATAAAACAATACAATTATGAGCCTAAAAAAGATATCATCGCCGAACATGTCCATCGTTTTCTCCGCTCTTTCTCAAATCGATTCTCCAGAGTACATCCTCAATTGTCATCAATCTTCTCATCCAATTGGTAACCTCTTCAATGTATTCAATATCCCTTTCGTTTAATCTATATATATATATATATGTTAGGGTTTAAAATCCCAAATTGATTTTGGGTAACTTTGTATACAGTCTGAGCTATATAAATAACCAGAACAGAAATCAAAGAAGAACATAAATCATAGAAAAACTTCGATGAGATCGTTAAATTGTCGTGAAAGAGAAGAAGAACAAAAAAAAAACTTCCCAAATATGTTAAAAAACGTGAAACAAAAAAAGGAAAATAATATATTTTTAAATATTTTATTTTTGTTAGCTACAACCTGATCCTAGATTTTATGTGATTCTGTTAACCGTTTGGTAGAATACGGATTCTATATTCACTAGAACGAAGACAAACCAGTAGAAGTTAAATTCTAGAAAACATAGAATATATAACGAATTCTAGAATACATATTCTACAATATGTAGAATGTAGTACAAGTTCTAGATAATGTATTCTATAAAGAGATCTAGAAAACATACCAAATAGTAGAACATCGATTCTAGACTCGGTTGATCATATACCAAATAGTAAAAACCGAATTCTAGACTTGGTTGATCTTACACCAACTAGTAGAAAACGAATTCTATAAAACACTAGAATTATAGAACACATTTTCTATAACATATTTATAAGTAAATTTTAAATATATGTATTTCCTAAAATAATGTTTTAGAATAATATTCTTTACTTTTTTGAAATTTTCGGAATTAAGAACTATATATAAATATTTATTTTCGAAATTAAAAGTATTTATAAGGTTATTTTTATCCAAAATTGCCAAAATTTTAAAAAAGATTAAAGGGACAAGTTCTTCCATTTTGTGTATTAAATTTCCAATTTTCCCTTAAAAATCCTCTTTTTTCTTTCTAGAAAAGGGCGACCCTTCTCCTCCCTCTGCTCTGGCGCTGGTCCCTGGCCGCTGCTGCTGGACAACCACAATGGCCAAGAAAAAAGTCTTCACCTAGACTTCCTTCCCCTCCCTCCGTAAGCCTCCGCCTCTGCCCTCGAAACCCTTCTCCAGGTCTGCGCTGCCAGATTATGCTCCTGCTGGATCTGCGCTGCTGCCCTTCCTCGCCAAATCTACCCTGCAGACTGGTTCCTTGCCCGGCTTTGCTACGCCCCACGCCGCCTCTGCTGCTAAGACGAGCACCCCAGCCGATGTAAATGTCTTTCCCAAGAGATGTTTCCGCCTCTTTCGCGCTAGGTGAAGCCTGCTATCCCCCAGATCTCGGCTTCTACTTCGCCGACCCTCGAGAATGCTGCTGGTTCAAGTGTGTCTGCCCTAGATCTGGTATCGAAAACCTCCAGGAGCGAGCTTGTTAAAGGCTCGAACCGCCTTATGACTAAGAAAGGGTCTCCTTTTGTTCTTGAGTCTTGTGAGATCTGTGTTTCTATCCCAAACTCTGTCATCGAAAAGAATGAGCACAAGTGGGAAAACTTCATTATAGGTCAGTTCCACAGGAAAGCTACTTCTCCAGAAGCACTCTATGCGATTGCTAATGGCATCTGGAGAAAGCAATTAAGGAATATTTTGGTATCCAAACTATCTGCAAATGTTTTCCTCATTCACATCACATGCTCTGTCACTCGTCAACGGGTTTTGGAGCAGAGCATGTGGTACATCGAGAATCAGTATATGTTTGTGGCTAAGTGAAAGCCTGGGCTCCAACCAGAGTTTCTTGAGCTCACCTCCACCCCGGTTTGGTTGGATTTTCATGGTGTTCCTCCGCAGATCTTCTCGGAAGAAAGACTTGAGTACATTGCAGGAACTATTGGAGAGCCACTCTTCCTTCACCCCTCGACTGAAAACATGACAAATTTGGAGGTGGCGAGAGTCTTCAAATTATTGACCCATCAAAGCCGCTCCCAGAAGCTATGAATGTCAGATTTGAGTCGGGACACATCCACCGTATTGGAGTCTCAAGCCCATGGCTCCCTCCAATTGCGAGTTCTGTAAGGAAGTGTGTCATTCCCTCAAAAGATGCCCTTCTGCTCCCATTACTTGCACTTCTTGTACCGCCACCTCTCACGCTACAAAAAACTGCCCTCAAGTGAAGAAGGAAGCAGTCATCCCTGATGAGGGAAAACCCGGCAAGAAGAGGAAACCCAGGAGGAAGAAGACTTCAGCTAGAAAAGCAGCTCTTTCTGGAGTTGGATCTGACTCTGGGGGCACAATAGAGGTGGACACTGGATTGGAGAACCTCCTAAATACTTCTCCTTTCTATGTTAGCCCGGATAAAGAGAAGCTCCCCTTTGAGATCTCCTCTTCCTCCTCTGCCTCATAATCATCCTTTGAGTCTGATGAAGAGTCATCAGAATTCTCAAGAGGAGGACGAACCCCTAGAAGATGAGAACTTGGCGCAGAACTCCTCAGCGAGAATCCTAGTGGAAAACTCTATCCGAACGTAGATCTGAATAGCTTCTCTCAGGTCATTTCGAAAAAGAATAAGAAGCTGTTAAAAAAGCTGGAGTCAAAGAAACTGTTAGAGCTGCAAAAGCAGCGAAGGCAAGAGCTTCTCCGGAGCAAAGGCTCCAAACACCGTCCCTCTCAATGATAGACACCTTTTGCTGGAATGTAAGAGGGTTTAATAACTCTGTTCGGCGAAGAAATTTTAGGAAATGGTTCAAGATTTCCAAAGCTCTTTTTGGTAGCTTTATTGAAACTCGGGTGAAGGAACATAGATCTCTTCAGTTGCTTCGGTCTTCTTTCCCTGGATGAAGGGCTGTATGCAATTATGAATTCTTTACTCTTGGGCATATTTGGGTGATCTGGAATCTTGCTGTTACGGTCAACATTCTCTCAAAGTCAGCACAGACCATTACCTGTCTGGTGAAGCTCCCGCATCTGGTTTCTGAGATCGTGGTAACCTTTGTCTACGCTTTTAACTGCAGTTATAAAAAACATAGCCTCTGGCAGGAAATTTGCATTCTCTCTGCTGACTCTTGTATCTTGGAGAAGCCGTGGTTGGTTCTAGAGGATTTCAATCAGACTATTGACCCTGCTGATGCATCTTCTGGTGGCTCTTGTATTATAGGAGGAATGGAGGAGTTTCAAGATTGTATTTAGTCTACAGGTATCTTCGATCTCCTCTACAAAAGAAACACGTTTACATGGTGGAACAATCAAGAGAGTAACCCCATTGCCAGGAAGATCGACCGTATTCTGGTAAACAACAACTGGTTGTTGGCATTCCCCTGTCTTTTGGTATCTTTGGGGACATGGAGTTCTCCGATCACTGCTCTAGCTGCGTTAAAATAGCAAATCAGAACGGCGACAAAAGAAAGCCTTTCAATCTCTCGAATATCCTTATGCATCACCCAGATTTCATAAGCAAAATTCAGGATACCTGGGAGAGGCTTGCTTTTCACGGCTCAACTATGTTTGTACTCTCTAAGAAGCTCAAGTTCCTCAAAAGAACTATTAAATCCTTCAGTAAGGATCACTTCTCTAACCTGGAGAAAAGAGTACAGCAAGCGGTTCGACATCTGAAATCTTGTCAATCTGGAAAAAGAGGCACACAGGATCTGACTAAAACTTGCTAATGCAGAAAAACGATTCTTATGCCAGAAATCCAGGGTATCTTGGCTCAAGTGTGGTGATCTGAATACAAATTTATTCCATTGCATGGTAGCTGCAAGGAGGTCATTTAATCAGATTCATTATCTCCTTGATGCAGGAAAATAGAAAGCCATTATGTTAGCTTTTTTTGCAGAGCTGTTTGGAAATCAGGCTGCTCCGCTCTCTACCACGAGCAAAGTCTCATTCATTCCCTCCAGAAGTTTCGGTGTGATGATCATATGCGAGAATTCCTAGCAGCCTATATCTCTAGTGAGGACATCAGAACTGAGTTCTTCACTTTCCCAATGAACAAATCTCCAGGTCTCGACGGGTTCACTTTGGAATTTTATAAGAAGATGTAGAGTGTTGTGAGTGACCAGTTAATCACTGCTCTTAAAGAGTTCTTCTCCTCTGGTCGGCTCCTCCGGCAATGGAATAGTACTACTATCACTCTGGTATCAAAAAAAGTTAATGCAGAGAAGGTTACTGATTTCAGGCCTATATCTTGCTGTAATATGCTCTATAAGGTTATCTCCAAGCTGCTCGCCTGTCGTCTCGAGTCCATCCTTCCCAGCTGGATATCACCTTCTTAATCTGCGTTTGTTAAAGGCCGACTGCTAACTGAGAATGTCCTCCTCGCTACTGAACTGGTCCAGGGCTTCGGGCAAAAGAATGTATCACGACAAGGCGTCCTGAAAATTGATCTTCAGAACACTTTTAACACTGTGGGATGGGACTTCCTTTTAGAAGTACTCAAAGCGGCAAACTTCCCTGAGAATTACATCAACTGGGTGCAACAGTGCATTACCACCACAGGCTTCTCCATCAACGTGAATGGTTCTCTCTGCGGTTACTTCAAAGGAGGTAAAGGGCTGAGAAAAGGGGACCCTCTATCCCCTTCCCTATTTGTTATTGCTATGAAAATCCTCTCTCGGTTGCTTGAGGCCAAATTTGAAGATGAAACTATTGGGTACTACCCTAGGGCAAAGGATCTGAAGATCTCGAGTCTTGTGTTTGCTGATGACCTCATGAGCTTCTATGACGGTAAACCATCCTCTCTCCATGGCATCACAGCTGTTCTTGACTCCTTTAAAGACCTTTCTGGGCTTGAGATAAACCGGGAAAAATCTGGAGTATACATCGCAGGATTATCCTCAGCTGAGATTGCTGAAACTGAGAAGTTTGGTTTCGTTCACGGCTTGTTCTCTTTCCTATACTTGGGACTGCCTTTTCTCCACAGGAAGCTGTGGAGGTCTGACTACTCTCCCCTCCTAGATCAGATAAAAGTTCGGTTTAACCATTGAGAAACGAAGACCTTATCATTTGTGGGCCGACTTCAGTTAATCTCCTCATCATATACAGCACTGTAAACTTTTGGTATCCTCATTTATGCTTTCGAAATGCTGTCTAAAAGCCATTGAGCAGCTCTGTAACAGAATCCTATGGTCCGGTGACATCTCAAAGTTTGGAGGAACAAAAGTTTCATGGCAGCAAGTCTGTTTACCAAAATCAGAAGGTGGTCTGGGATTAAGTAGTTTATGGATGTGGAATAAAACTCTAATCCTTCGGCTTGTCTGGCTTCTTTTCTCTAACAGAGCCTCTCTTTTGGTTACGTGGAACCACTTTCATAGTTTCAAAATTTGAACTCTTGGAACTCTGAACCAGCCGATCATCATTCCTAGATCTGGAAGACTCTCTTATCACTAAGACCGCTTGCCAAAAGGTTTTTGAGGTGCCAAATTGCTGATGGTGAAACTACTAGTTACTGGTATGATCACTGGTCCAGTCTTGGTCCCTTTATGGATGTGATTGGTCCGCAGGGTCCCTCTTTCACAGATATACCTGACTCCGCAGTTGTAAAACATGGTACTGGTTCTTCTGGTTGGTTCTTACCGTCCTCCCGCACTAGGAATCTTTCGCTTGCTGCGCTCCGGGAGATGTTGTTAGACACTCCGGTTCCTCTTGATGGTATGGGTTCGAACGCCTATGCCTGGCATATCGAGGGTGATTCCACCTCAGACTTTTCTATGAAGCTCACATGGGAGCAACTTAGGCTTTTAGGAACCCTGTGCCCTGGGCTAAAGCTGTTTGGTTCAAGGGATCTACTCCGAAGCATGCATTTATCTTCTGGGTTGTAAATTTGGATAGACTCCCAGTTAGAGCGCGTCTTGCTGTTTAGGATTTAAACGTTCCAACAAACTGCTGTATTTTTCATAATACCCTGGAAACTCGGGATCATCTCTTCTTCCACTGTGACTTCAGCTCGGCTTTGTGGAGAAGAGTCTTGCCTCGGCTCGGGAAGACTGAACCCTCTTTCGCAGATTGGCATGAGCTTATGATTTGGATCTTCACCCTCTCAGGTGACCAGAGTCTCGCGCTTAGACGCCTTGTGGTTCAGTCTGTTATATTTCATCTATGGAAGGAGCGGAATAATAGGCTACACAACGCTGCATCCTTTACCATCTCTGCTACCTTCAAGCTGATTGACCAAAATATTCGTGACAACATTCTTGCCAGGATACACCTAAAAGCTTTTAAAAGCCTTCCCTTTCTATGATTCGTCATTTGCCTATGAGTAGAGTTTCATAGTTAGGCCTATTTTCTTTCCCTTGTTATTTCAGATTTTTTTTTTTGGTATTTTGTAACGATTTGCTCTGTCGGACAGTTTTGTAGAAAATTTCTAGCTTTTGGTAAATAAAATTCACATTTTATCAAAAAAAAATCGATAAATTTTTTAAATTAACGAATTTAAGAGAGATTACAGCATGCTTAGGTTTATATTTTATAGGCTACTAGAAAAGAAAGAAAGAAAAGAAAAAAAAAACTGTAAATAGTTTTATGTAGTAAATGTAGAAAAGTAGTTTGTTTTCCCTCTGTGATATATATCTTCTTGAATTTGGCTTTTTCTGTTGTTCAGTTGATAAATTTCGGTTTCTATTGGTTGTAACAATTTCACTTCATTACTAATTTACCCTCCCATGTGTTCGTTTAAGTAGTTAACGTTTTTTTTTAGAAATAAAATAAAAACATTTCTTTTTTAATTGGAAAATACTTAACATAGAGTAACTCAACTAATATATGGAAAGATAATTGTCTTAAACAAAGTTATGATTAATTAGCGTGGGATTAGTAGTGTTAAGTTTCCTGGACTTCCAACTTAAAACCAATTGGCCATAAGTGGAGAGGTCCAAATTCCTTATATATTAGTGTTAATCCCTTTAAACTTCCCGATGTGGGATTCTAACAAGATTAGTAGTGGGTAGAATTAATTAAAATCATAGATAGCTTCATTTGTGTTCAACTTCGTTCGCTTTCAACTTCGTTCGCTTTCAACTTCGTTTCTCCTTGTCTTCTAGCTCGCAAGAAATCCATGTGTATATTGCTTGAATTTTGGTTATTGCTTGAATTTTGGTTTGGTTTCAACAATTTCACATAATTACTACTTTACCCTTACATGTTTAGTGTGTCGGCTTTGAATAAATGAGAGGACATAACAAGGAAACACTAATATTCTAAAGAAGTTAAAACCATTATCATCTGGAAAATCCATTGAACAGAATTTAAGAGCAAGAGAAGAGAAACATAGACATGTTCTTAGGAATCCAACAGGCTGGGGACAGAGCAAGAGAGAGAGAAGAAAATGTTCACGTTTATAGCAAACACTTATAAAAGACACGATCCGAGAAACAAGAAAACAGGAATATTACTATTTCTATGTCTATAGTAATCTCCTCTTCTAACCGCCTGCAATCTCTTTCGTTTGACCCTCTGAATACGAATCAAGCAAAGAAAAGAAAAAAAAAACACAAAACCCTTGTTAGCTTAAGATCCACTTAAAAAATAAATAAAAGAAACTAGAATCCATATTCGTTTTGAGATCACAAACTAACTCACCTGCGAGATGGATCGCATAGTTAGCTTGAGTATCAGCATCAGAATTGAACTCCTACAAAGCAGACAGCTAAACAATTAATTGTCATCTCTAAATCCAATGATCCTAAACTTTCCAAACCCAAAGAAATTCGGTTCAAATTCACAGTAAAACTCTGGAAAGAAGAACCAACAACATGATCGGACATAATGAGATTGTTACGAAAACCAACGACTGAGTGGATCAAACAAAAAGGGTTTGGTGGCTTTACCCTGTCAACGTGTTGAATATCGAATGATTTAAACTGACTCTTAAGCTCCTTGGCCTGGTTGCAAAGCTCAGCCATTTTTGGGTGTTTGGTTTCCCATGCATCTTGAACCTGTTGCCAAAACATTGTAGATACTAACACAAATGTTTGGAACAAAACCAAAAAAAAAAAGAAGACGATACGGTGAAGTGAAGTCTATCGTCACCTGCTTACAGACAAGCATTGAATCTCCCTGGACGCGCACATTTGTAAATCCTTTCTCAAGAGCACACTTGAGACCAAGATTCAGAGCTCTATACTCTGCAACGTTGTTCGAGGCAGTGCCCACACCCTCACGTAAATAGCAGAGCACACTTTTATCTGGAGCACGAAGAACAGCTCCCGCACCAGCTTTTCCTGGGTTTCCTTTCGAAGCACCGTCAAACTCGATAGTAACTGAATCCTGGAGGCCAAGGATAGATTCCGATGATTTAAAGATATTTATTCAGTTTCATACACAACCTTAAAAATCATGTTTTTACCATTCCTTGTGGAGGTTTGTTGTTAGTCGCTCCTTGGAAAGAAGAGGGTGGTTGCTGAAATGTAAAATCAAAAGTCAGAGAAGTGAATTATAATAGAATATAGAAGAAGAAGAAGAGAGATAAAGGAGAAATGAAAAAAAAAAAACGATAACAGCTCTGCTACCATGAAAGTAGATGAATTCCCCTTGAAGGGTTCATTGTATATACATGGCTATATAAAGCCAAAGTAGTTACACAATATCTGGGATTACATAAAAGATATTAACAGATTCTATCTAAAAAAAAGTAACCGAATATTTTATATTCTATCAAATTATGGAACTATAATACCTCAACTAAATAATTTTGGAATACAAAAGGAAACTAAGAGTGATAGAATATATATAGGATATTCTGTTACAATTGTTGTAGATTTTACTTAGATAATATGTTAATATCTCACTTATCTGTATCCCTGATTTTGTGTAACAACTCTGGCTTTATAAGCCGCGTTTAATGGATCAATCCTCCCAATAGGAATTCCCCATCTTTCAAAGAGTATAAATGTTTTTCTTGTTTATCAGTCTCTCATAAACAAGATCAAAGATTCCGCATCTAACCTAAACAGGAGGAATGAGTTTCCCAAAAACATTAGTTTGTTCCCGGGCAGTATTCTTAAAAAACTAGTTTATTTATACTAACAAATAACAACAGGACTGCGAACAAGTAATCGTACAAATGCTACATCATGTATACCATGCATTTATATATATTACATATTATTAATGTTTAACTATAGCTTTACAGCCTTACAGTGACTGCTCATAAACAATACCCAAAAGAAAGAAATAAATAAAGTGTATTAACAAATGATCTAATTAAGATGGAAAACTGAGATAGAGAGGGATAGGATTTTTGGCAAGGGGGGGCGAATCCCATTTATCGGTCATTTCAGGATAATAGCGATTAAAAACATCATTGAGATTCTTTGTAGTATTCACTCGTTCAAGTCTTTTCTTTATATATGTCCTTTTACTGAAATCGCTTTTGAAAAATTTATCCGCTTCTAACCTCTTAAAGTATTTAAATTTATTCATATTTTATAAGTGTAAATCTGATCGTCTCAACGGAAATTCTTGAATTTCAAATTCAACTATGCAATTTTAATACTGACAAGTGAAAATATATAGTAAATTTATAAACAAAAATAATAATAATAATAATGCTAAAATACCTTGTCGCCCTGAAGAGAAAAATGTTAAATGTGGTCTCGCTAGCGAACCCTTTGATTTTCTTCTCTCGCTAATAGATAACATGAAATAGTTGAACATGAGATTTATTCTGAATATTTTATGAAAATTATGTTCTTATACTCCTTTTAACTAACAAAGTCGTTCAGGCTTTTTGGAAATTAATCCAACTAAGTTCAACAGTCTTCTAACAAATCAAACAGTTGAATATTATTGTAAGTAATCTAATATATGAACCAAAACTCTGTATAAATATCTGAAAGCTAAGCATTATTTTAAACAAATTAGCATGTCACGATTTCCAAAATGACAAACTTTGATCAATGTATCATGTATGTCATGTATTGACCGTAGTTGTTATACAAAAGTTATCACAATCTTTAAATGAAAAATATTTTATCCAAAGAAACTAATGTATTCGTCATATACGTTTTTAAAAATGTGAAATTAAATTTTGGAAAGTCGATCATTTCATATCTCTTTTACTTATAAACGTTCTTACTAATCTTAAACTTGGTTTGAAATATTGATTTTTTCATCATAATTTTTATATTGTACATTACCATATATGTTGATTTTAACATTCCATAAAAAAATTTTACAAGGTTGCATATCTTTTCTGTAATTCATTTTTTCCTTATTTTTCTCTTACAAATATTTGAGAGATTTCCATATTTTTATGATAACTTTTTTGTAATTATCCGCATAAAATATATCATTTCTATTTAATTATTATCCTTTTTCTATGACCTGAAAGTTTTCAAAACCTTTACTATTTACGAAGATGTCGGAGCAAAATTTGAGCAGTATCATGTTGGACTAAATTTGTAGATAACTATAGATGAGGGTTTAATACAATTGTTAAGGATGTCAATGCATCATTTATTCGAGAGAAATTAAATAATTATAATATGAGGTTAGTAACATTTAATCGAATTTGAGCTGCGATTCAAAGATTGAAATTTTGATACCGGTCACATGTATCTGATTCTGTCGATTCTTCTATAAAACCATTCAAACATTTAGTACAAGGTATCCATAAAGCTAAAAATACTACAAGCCAAAATTCAAATTATGTGATCAAAACTAAAGTGATGAGTGAAAGAAAAACTAAAGTGATGAATGAAAAACATAAAATATGATATATTGATCAAACTAAAGTGATGAGTAAAATCTAGAGTAGAGAGAGTATGATATATAAAAGTTCTTTCTATAAAACCATCCAAACATTTAGTACAAGATCTTCATAAAGCCAGAATTAAAAACAAACAAGTAAAATTCTAATTATGTGATCAAAATTATATTTTATAAAGCCTATAAAAGAAAAACAAGTGATGAGTGAAAGACAAAAAATGATAGTATGGTATATGAAAATTGTTCTATAAACTCATTCAAACATTTAGTACAATGTATTCATAAAGCCAAAAATTAAAACTAACAATATTTTATGAAAAAAAAAAACTAAAGTGATGAGTGAAAGATAAAAAATAAAATGATAGTATGAAAATTATTTTATAAAACCATTCAAAATACGTATTACTGAGACCCATGAGGTTGCATCAAGACTCTAGAATATAGACATTAAGACTCTAAAAGTGCTTCAAAAGGTAATATACTCTTAATTTTAAAGTCTAAATATATTTTTTTCCATGTATTACGCGTACTCTAATCTAATATTTAATAAAACCCAATTAATTAACTCATATTTTTAATAAACTCAGAAAATCTAGTTAAGAAATGGGACCTCACTTTTTTTAATTAATTAATTTCTTTGATTCTCGAGTTTAGGTTCGAATGGGACCTCACTTTTTTTAAAAGCCTAGTTAAGAAATAATATAAGTTAGAGACAACATAGAATTGAACTTGTGATAGAAAGTTAGTAAAATATATTATTTTTTATTTTTATCAAAAAAAAAAGAAACATAGAAAAATATATATTCTCTAAAATCAATATGCTAACCGCTAAACCAAATTTTTGTAATTTTGCGTCCCCAAAAAAGTAATATAATTGAGGAGCCTATCGCAAAAGCTTTGTTTGTTATACACGGTCTTGAGTGAGAAGTTTCGTATAGAGATTTATTCTGAATTAGTGAATTTTTTGTTCTTTTACTCCTTTTAATTAACAAATTCGTTTAGGCTTTTTGGAAATTTTATTTTAGCAAACATATTAAATTTTATCTAATATGATATGTCATCTGATTCAACATATTTAGACGAATTGATTAACGGAATTAGAGTAGGAATAGTTAGATTACCCTATTTAGATCAACAAATTTAGATTAATTAAGCCTAGTTTTGTTTGAGTTATATTCCCCTATTTAGTGTTTGAATTTGTATAGCGCATTAGTTCATGTCCATTTCTTTTTTTCTAACAGGGGTTTAGTTCATGTACATATCTTAATGGGGTGTTTATAAATCATGCATGAATTGATATTTTCTCCAACTAAATTAACCGTGAGAGTTTCAGGTTTTCGATCCATATTCTTTCCCCCTATTTGAAAACAGTCTTAAATATTTCGACTTAAAAAATAACTCTCCAACCCCTTTCTGTATATTATACATCTTCACCACCTTTTTGGTATTCTCAAGCAGAGCCGTTCCTTATATCTTGAAAAAACATTTAGGGTCACAAATTTATTAACTAGGTTCATGTATCTTATATCTAAATTATTTAACTTATATTTAGTTATGTTCTATTAAAATTAAAGCATAAATTTAAAATAAATAAAATTTAAATTCATTAAAATATAGTGATTGACTTCTTAATTTTTGGTTTATGATTTAATCATCTTTAAACTAAAAAAATACGTCAATCAATTAAAAAAGGAAAAATATTTAGAGACCAAAAATAAAAACAATAATTAATTTTTTTCAAGGAACTGAAGAACTATAAAACCACAAGACACAAAAATAAATAATCATTAATCGGAAAAATAAGAGAATATTAAAATTAGAGAGAAAAATAATCAAAAAGAATTATGATAGCAAATAAAGATACAAAATTTTAAAGATATTGACTGGAAAATAGATTTAATGAAATATATGTAATAACAAAAAAAAATGATAAATTGAGAAAGGTTAATTGTTATATGAGGGTTTAAATGAAAAAAAAAATCAGAAAAATATATGAAAGAGGTTACGAAAATTATAAAAAAGATGTAAAATAGCAAAAAACAAGTTATGAAGTTAAAACTGAAACCACTATCTTTAATAAAAACGTACAATAAAACTAAAGAAAATCCATTAAACAATATAAATAGATATAAACTATGTATAATTTAAAATATTAAAGCATAAATTTGTTAAAGTATGTGATTTAATTGTCATCATTGAACTACAAAGATAGCTAAATTAACAAAAATGATGAAAAAATAAGTTTTGAGACAAAAAAAAATAATAATAATAACAAAAGTCAAAAAGATTTTCAAGCAACTGAAGAACAAAAACAAGAGCTATTAAACTACAACACATAAAACAAAAAATTTAATAAATAATCGAGTAGATAAGAGAATATCAAAATTAGAGAGAAAATAATAAAAAAATATGTCAACAAATAAATATATTTGGAAAGATGGATTCAATAAAATATATGTAACAACAAAATAATTGTTATGTGAGAATTTAAATGAAAAAAAATTTAAAAAATGGATGAAAGAAGTGACTAAGATCATAAAAACACAAAATGGTAAAAAGCAAGTTATGCGGCTAAAACTAAAAAAAAATATGTTTTAAAAAACAAGCAACTAAAGAATAAAAAATAAGAGAAAAAAATTTAACACCAAAAAATAAATAAAGAATAGAAAAATATCAAGATATCAAAAATAGAGAAAAAATAAATAAAAATGAAAAGAAAAGAAAAAAATATATATGGCAACAATTTGAAGATATCAGTTGGAAAGATGGATTGAATGAAATATGTGTCATAAGAAAACATGAAAATGATAATTGAGAAAGTTAAAATTGTTGTTAGTCAGGATTTTTTTTTAAAAAAAATTCAAAAACATAACATATAAAAGAGGTTATTAAAATTTAAAAATAAAAAATATATGTTGAGAAAGTTAAAAATTATTGCTAGATCAAAATTTAGATCAAAGAACTCGAAATTTGGAAGAACACCTACTAGATTTTTGAAAGAAAAAAACAAATTATACAAAAAACAAAAAATTGATAATTTATATAATTTCTAAAACATAATAAAATAAGATCTGTGCGTAGCACATGTTCTCTCCTAGTATATATATAAAATTTGTTCAACTCTCTCCATATGAGTGACACATCAATATTTAAGAGTTAATATGGAAATGACATGTGTTATATTTTAAATTTAAATTATAAATTTTAAGGAAACTTAATCAATAAATTTTAATATTAAGTGTTAAACCACTCAAAAAAAATAAAAAGTTTTTTATTAATTAATTCTTAAATAACATTTATGTAAATATTAAACAAAAAATTAAGTTATAATTAATTAAAAATTGATATTTTAAAAATAAATTCTTAATTTTAAATAATATTATATTTTAAATTAATTGATTTATAATAATATACTAGCACATAAAAAATAATGATCAAATATATAAATTTGAAATAGTTGAAGATAAAACTTATTTGAAATTTCAGTTTTTAAAAAGTAAATTAATTAATAAATTTTAATATTTAATTTTAAACCACTTAAAGAAAAAGAAAAAAAAAATATTTATTAATTGATCTTAAATAAAATTTATGTAAATATTAAACAATAATTTATATTATAATTAATTAAAAATATTGATGAATATTTTTTGGTATAAACTTTTAATTTTGTAATGATATTATATTTTAAATTGAATGATTTATAATAATATATTAATACATAACAAATAATGATTATATTTTTAAGGAAAATACAAAAATATATAAATTTGAAATAGTTAAAATAAGAAACCGCACGTTACGTGCAGGTATTCACATAATATACATAATTAATGAGGTAAATACTGTTGAGTTTTGTCTTTGAGAGAAGCCCATATACTAGTATTATAGTTAATAATATTTATTTTTATAGATATTCATAAATGAAGAGATAAATACAAACATAAAATTAAAAAAGAAAAGAAATTTAACTATAACTTCAAACAAAAATAATTAAAAAAGTTGTACCTCCAATCAATTATGTCACAAGATAAGTTAAATGAGTTGGTTATTATATCTATATAAAGAGAATTGGTGAAATAACTCAATTACGTGAGTTTAGTGAATGATTTTCTAGGAAAGAAAGAAAAAAATTATGTTTTAAATTTTTTTATAATTTCAGTTATTATTACTTTTGTGTACATTTGAGATGATATTTTTATACTATTTTTTTTTATAAAGGCCACATTTGTTTAATTGGCATAAAACCACCTTCAGATCTAAGCATGGCACTGTTCCCAAGCAATTATTTCGGTCAGAATTTTTCTTGTTCGTCTTCCCACTATGTCGTCGCATACTTC
>NW_006256909.1:10976319-11009815 GCF_000478725.1 Eutrema salsugineum | reverse complement strand
GATTACGACATGCATGCAGTGGTTTCGGTTGTACTACTTTACGACTTTAACTGTATGTGGAAACAACACATATATTATTTGAATTTATAACTAGTGCTCACAATAAAAGATGTTGTATTCAAGTTACAGTTGAATATTTCTTTGGCGTAGCTTACAATTTACAAGTGATTATTTGAACTTGATTCACGTAGCTTTGAGTTTGGGTGTGTATCCTCTAAATTGGAGACAATTTACTTTCCCTTTACATTCGGAAGAGCTGAAAGCCCTTATCTGGATCATGAAAAAAAAACTTTACAAATGGGATTAGTTTTTGTCAAAAATATTGGGATGGGCTCCTCGAATTTGATCAAGAATTTTCAGGCACCGAGCTATCGAGTTCCCAACCCTTCTCTAACATATTGGACGAATTATGCTTGCTTCGGAATAGGTTTGCAATTTTCTTTGTGTTTGATTCCACGTACGTAGTTTGAACTTTCAGGCCGATTGCATAGCTTGTAAATCTAGAGAATAGGGTTTGATTCAATTTAAATTTGAAGTTGAGAAGAAAAAAAAAATGTGTCTTTCGTTCCAGTTTACTACTTTAACTGCATATGTTTGGTACGTACTGAAAAGAAAATTATAGTTGTGTTTCATTTATAACGTAGTTTATACATGTTTATAACTTATAAGCTTTTGTAAGAGCATATAAGACCGTAACATTTTATCTTACACAAGCTTCAACTTATAGTATACTTTGAATACATTGCAGATCCAAACACTTAGTAGTATCTAGCTAAAAATTCTAAACCTTATTTTAATGTGAATATCGTTATAGCACATATATATGTCACACATTCTTATAACTTACTTTGACACGTAAATCGAGTTTCTAGCCTGCTTAATAACGAAATTCCTTTATAAGCACCCCTCCATAGCGCAGGAACGCCTCGTCGCAGGTAATGGCTCGTTCTTTCGGCGTCTTAAACCAGTCAGCTTGGTCAATAAAAGGACGTGCACAACTAAAGTATTGAATTTGATCTGTGGGATGATAAACAACTGGTTTTGTTATAGTTGATGCACTTGAATATTGATAAGTGACTCGACGAGCAGTAATAGTACTAGTTGCCTCTTTTACGGTATAAAATCCTGGACCACCATATTTAAGCATTTTGGTTAAAACGAGAAGGGAAATCGTCTCTAGGAACATGTGATTTAGGGTTTATGGGACTTACCATACACCTTATCGGCCTTTTGAGCGATTCTTGTATTCTGATCATTTTGAGCCATTGAAGACCAAAGAAGAGAAAGAAAATGTGTTTTTAGTTTTGTGTCCTCTCTTTGTTTCTATGTGTTTCGTTTGATAAAGAAAGCCAATGGCCCCCTTTATATAGCACCAAAGGTTTTGACAAAAAAAAAAAAATAGTACCAAAGGAACCAACGTACTCTTTCAGTCTTTTGGTTGATTTTCTGTTGGCATATCTTTTAGGAGTTATTGCCTTGACTTTGCATACATGATATGAACACTCGCTTTTTTTAGATAATCCTCTTTTTATTTATATCATTAATTTTATTGAAACTGAAATCAGACATTACAAAGGGGGCCATAAAAATACTGTTTCAACAAAGGAAGACAAGACAGAATACTAAGATCTTAAATGAACTTTGAACTCCAGTATATAGGATTGAAACATGTGCGACGGGTGTAGACTCAAAATTCTGAAATTTAGAACCAATTTGTGAAAAGTGAATCTTTAGGTGCGCGAGACAGTGGTGACCCCAGCTTGCTTGTCATAATACGACGACTTTGATGATACTTCTCTAGTTTTCATGATATGTTTGTGCTCGATCGTTCCATTTTTTTTAAGAAGACGCTAGGAGTTGAGCATGCCCCATCAGCTTCTGATGTTTGATGTTTATAGACAAATATTAAATATAATTGGGAAAATTTCAGATTTAACTTCTTCTAAAAAATCAAACACCAAAATAACATTTTTTTTCTCTTTAACTTTTGTCATTTTGTCACAATTCTATCATTCTCTCTCTATCTATTAACGAAAATGTCATTATATATCCATTATTTTGATTTTAAAAATATTACACAAAGACTCCTTGGACCTCCTAAACCCCTCTTTATTATGAAAATGTCATCTTCTTCAATACTTCCAACCATCATGAATAACCAGATTCAAACTTTAAATGCTTCTCAACCAATTATAAAACTCTAATAACTAAATATCAGAGCTCATATACTCATAATCTTTCTTATTCTTTTCTAATTTCATCTCCAAAACTTCTGGATTGATTTATAATGTCATAACTAATGCATTTTTGGTGATTCTTGCATAACCATAACTTGGGTTGTTTCTTTTCGGTGAAATTCAGAGTACTGTGTGCAAGAGAGACCTAAAAACGAACTCAAAATCAATATAGGTAATGATACACTTCAATTTTAGTAATATCTATATCTGTATTGCGAAAGAAGACTTCAACTTGAAGTCTACTAGTCAACATAAAGTTAATTTTGCAATTAACTTTTTTAAAAATTTGTAAAAATTTGTAACCAGTAGATTTCAGTAGACTTCGTGGACTACTTGTTACCATTTGAAAAAAAAAAGCCTAGTAGATATATAAGCAACAAAAATCGAAAGAAAAGAAAATCAACTAGATGTTGTGAAAACTTAAAAACTTTATTAATCACTGGAATGTATATATAAAGTACATAGGGAATCTAGGTTAAGTACAATGCCCTGATGGGCCTAATGGGCCGGTATAAGAGTCCATATATGATATGTGTTATAACACTCCCCCTTGGACGAGTGAACCGGGTCAGCTATTCAATCGGGATCTCGATAATGCGCTGGGGAATGTTGCCTCATTAAAACCTTACCAGGAAAAACCCAGTGGGACAAAACCATGGTGAAGGAAAAAGAGTACAACACGCATTACTCCCCCTAATTGTAGCATCACTGCAGATCTCTAAGTCTATACATTCCTATCTGTTTGACGAGCTTCCAGTGTGTTGAAGTAGGCAATGATTTGGTGAAGAGGTCAGCTGAATTCTCACTGGATCAGACCTGCTGAACGCTGAGAGTGCCGTCCTTCTGCCAGTCTGAGGTTGAGAAGAACTTCGGTAGAATGTGCTTCGTCCGATCTCCTTTGATATATCCTTCCTTGAGCTGAGCTATGCATGCCGCGTTGTCTTCATACATCACCGTGGGCTGTGTGTCTTCGTCCATACCACAATCTCTGCGGATGTGCTGAGTCATGGAGCGCAGCCAGACGCATTCCCTACTAGCCTCATGAATGGCTAGGATTTCAGCATGGTTTGATGAAGTGGCAGTGAGTGTCTGCTTCATTGATCTCCAAGAGATTGCTGTTCCTCCATGCGTAAAAACGTAGCCAGTTTGAAACTTGGCAGTGTGCGGATCTGATAGATATCCTGCATCGGCGAAGCCGACTAACCCATCTTTATTTTGGTTAGTATAGAAGAGTCCTAAGTCTTGAGTACCTCGAAGGTATCTTAGGAGATGTTTTATACCGTTCCAGTGCCTCTGAGTTGGAGATGAACTATATCGAGCGAGGAGGTTCACGGCGAAACATATGTCTGGTCTAGTGTGACTAGCCAGGTACATTAACGCTCCTACAGCACTGAGGTATGGCTTTTCAGGACCAAGGATTTCTTCATCATCCTTTTTGGGACCAAGAGGGTCATCACTTAAGCTTCTAACTACCATTGGGCTGGTCAATGGGTGAGCTTGGTCCATATTAAATCGCTTGAGTACCTTTTCGATATAAGCCGATTGATGCACAAGGATTCCTCCTTTGATGTACTCAAGTTGTAATCCCAAACAGTACTTTGTTTTGCCTAGGTCTTTCATTTCGAATTCTGCTTTTAAGCAGTCGACTGTTTGGGAGATCTCACCAGATGTTCCGAGGATGTTTAGATCATCCACGTATACTGCTATGATTACAAATCCTTTGTTTGAGTACTTCTTGATGAAGATGCATGGACTGATGGGGTCATTTTTGTAGCCTTCTTTGATGAGGTAATCGCTGAGGCGGTTGTACCACATACGCCCACTTTGTTTCAGTCCATACAAGGATTTGTTCAGCCTGATGCAGTATTGATCTCGAGATGCATTTTTGTCTTTTAGTTCAATGCCATCTGGGAGTCTCATATATATTTCGTTGTCCAGGGGCCCATAGAGATATGCGGTTACAACATCCATTAACCGCAGATCAAGATTTTCTCTTATGGCCAGACTTATGAGGAATCGGAATGTTGTTGCATCCACCACTGGAGAATAAATCTCCTCATAATCGATTCCGGGTCTCTGTGAGAATCCTTGTGCTACAAGCCGTGCTTTGTATCGAACGACTTCACCGAGTTCGTTCCTTTTGCGCACAAAGACCCATTTGTGGCCCACTGGCTTGATGTGTGATGGGGTCCGGGATGATCGGACCGAACACGTTTCTGAGTTTGAGACTCTTTAACTCCACGTTTATGGCTTCTTTCCATTTTAGCCAATCTGTTCGATGTGTACACTGTGTTATTGACGTGGGTTCTAGATCCTCTTGCGTGAGCGCAACATCAAGTGCTACTTTGTATGCAAATAGTGCATTTAAGTCGACTTCTTTTCGATTCCATTGTATTCCGGACATATTGTAATTGATGGAGATCTCATTGTTATCTTCTGAACCTGGAGATTCGGCGTCCCGAACTTCCATTGAGGGTTCATTAGATTGAGTCTCAGCCGCGGCTATGTCTGATATTGCAGGAATCCCGGTTTCGGTTATTGCACCTTTCTTTGATTTCCGGGGATTCTTATCTTTGGAACCGAGAGGTCTGCCCCGTTTGAGACGTGGTGCAGACTCTGTAGCAACTTGGGTCTGTCCCGTTGGGACAGCTATTCGTACTGGTGCATTACAAGCTGGGATGTACGATTTGGTTACTTTGGTCGGGTCAGCAAAGGAATCTGGCAATTGATTAGCTAGCTTTTGATAATGAATAATCTTTTGGATCTCTGAATCACATTCTAGAGTCCGAGGATCTTGCCAATTTAATGATGTTTGATTCCATGAAAGATCTTTGACCAGCTTGTTTGTCTCACCACCTAAAGAAGGATATACCGATTCATCGAATTGGCAATCCGCATATCTGGCCTTGAAGAGATCTCCAGTGGTTGGCTCGAGATATCTTATGATGGTGGGAGAGTCAAAACCAACATATATTCCCATCCTTCTTTGAGGTCCCATTTTGGTTCGATGTGGTGGAGCAATGGGTACATATACTGAACACCCAAATGTTTTGAGATGGGAGATGTCTGGCTCATGACCCGAGAGTAGTTGGGATGGGGAATATTTGTGTTCACTAGATGGCCGGATGCGTATGAGTTCAGCAGCATGTAATACTGCATGTCCCCATGCTGAGGCCGGGAGCTTTGATCTCATGAGTAATGGTCGGGCTATCCATTGAATGCGTTTAATGAATGATTCAGCCAATCCATTTTGAGTATGGACATGTGGTACAGGATGTTCCACGGTTACCCCCATGGCCATACAGTAGTCATTAAACGCTTGTGAGGTAAATTCACCAGCATTGTCAAGGCGGATAGTCTTTAGTGGGAAGTCAGGGAAATGGGCCCGCAATTTTATGATTTGGGCCAAGAACCTAGCGAAGGCTTGGTTCCGAGAGGACAAGAGACAAACATATGACCAACGGGTCGATGCGTCTATAAGGACCATGAAGTACCGGAATGGTCCGGAAGATGGATGTATAGGTCCACAGATATCGCCCTGGATTCTTTCTAGGAAATGAAGTGTTTGTTTAGAGATTTTAACTGGTGAAGGCCGAGTGATCAATTTGCCTTGAGAACAAGCTGTGCACATGAGGTGTTGAGGATAAGCTCGGTTTTCTTTGAGGGTATGCCCTTGAGAGTTTTGAATTAGTTTACGCATCATATTTGCACCGGGATGACCGAGCCGGTCGTGCCAAATAGTATAATCAGTAAACCGGGCTTTGAGAGTGGTATTAGCTTCAATCATACTGACTTTAGCATGGTAAAGTCCAGTAGAGAGCGCGGGTATGGTTTCGAGGATTTGTTTATGGCCGTCTACGGTTTTAGTGACTAGGAGGGATTCTTTGTTCCCTTGACCTTGGGTTTCTATGTGGAAACCATTCTGTCTTATATCCTTGAAGCTCAGAAGATTTCTCTTCGAACTAGGAGAATATAGAGCATCTGGTATTTCAAGTTGTGTGCCATTTGATAGCAACACATAGGCATGGCCATTTCCTTCGATAAGGTTTGAGGGACCCGCGATGGTGCTAATATTTGCGGTTTGATAGGTTAGGTTTATGAAGTAACTTTTGTTTCTTAAGATAGTGTGGCTGGATCCACTATCTACGACTATGGTTTCCATTTGCTGGTATGCTTTTCCATCTTTGGATTTCTGACAGGCTAATGAAACTGGGAGCTAATAGACCTCAGTTAGCCGCTACAAATTCCAAGGATTGATCACCAAAACTGGAGAAGCTGCTGGTTGAAGAAGGAAAAACTCGGATCTGGTTTTTTTTTTTTTCGGTTGATCGTCGTGTACTGTAAGTGTGCGTGAGGGCGCGTCCGACGTTGGATCGACAAACGGTTTTCACCAGTAGATTCGTCTCGTCGAGGGCTTCGATTTGATATGTAGATCGTCTTCTGGTTCCTCACGGTTTGGAAGATATGCGTCTTTTAAGTTTCGACTTGCTTTTAGGGTTTTGGTGGTGGCCGGATTTATTAGGGTTTTTCGCTCAGAGAGTCTTATCGTGCTGATAACGTGTTGTGAAAACTTAGAAACTTTATTAATCACTGGAATGTATATATAGAGTACATAGCGAATCTAGATTAAGTACAATGCCCTGATGGGCCTAATGGGCCGGTATAAGAGTCCATATATGATATGTGTTATAACACTAGATATATATTCGTGATCTAAGTCAATTTCGATTTCAAATCTCGGTCAAACTTCAAACCCGACAGAAATAAGTGAATAACTAGAGAGAAATTCAAAATTCTGTATTCGCTGAGTCAGAAGTCAAAAGCAAATACCAGGAAGAGAGAATCAAGATTCAGCTTTATTTGATTATTATAACTTCTTGCCAACTATTTAAGTTGTTTAATTTGTTTATGTAATAGAGAAATTATACGTTTGAAGCCTATAAATTCCTCAGACAGAGGATCAAAGTAAGTTACCCTTATTATTATGACTGATATAGTGAAATACAGATCATGTTTGTGTATTTTACTACTTAATCTTTATTTTTTTGGTTATTAACATTTTTGAAATGAAACTATATGATACTTAAAACAAAAAATTTAAAGTGAACCCAATATTGTTCGTTTATTTTTTAAATGCATGGTAGAATACAAATATATACTACTAAATTTGTTTTTTTTTTTTTAAAAACTCGTAAACGTATTTCTATTAACGATAATCATTAGAAGACAACATCCTTAATATATATAACTAGATTCTAACCCCGTGCATCCGCACGAGAATATTTTTTATTGTTTAACGAATTTTATAATATAATTTGTGTTTTTGAGTTTAGATATAATTATTTTTATAAATATATTTTTTAATAAGTGAAAATATTGATTTTTGTGTTTAGATATATTTTTATAGTATTAAAATTAATTATAATTATAAAAATATAATTTTAACCCATTCACTAATATTAATTCATAATGAACTATTATAAAAACATAATTCTAACTTTTCCGTTCATATTACCGTATAATATAATTATTTGTTAAAAGTTTGAGATGTATTAACAGTATTATTTAGCATTATAGTTTTCTAAAATTTAATCAACGAAGGGAGTGTACAACTGGTTTTTCAAACCACATTATAGTGTATGCAATAATTTTTAATTTTTTATGTTTTGATTTTGTATGAAAAATATATTTTCGATATACATGCATGTATAATTCAAAATTAGTGATTTTAGTTACCAAAATATTTTTAACCCGGTTTTTTATATATATTTTTAGTTCTATGAATTTTAAAAAATATATTTTTAATATTTAAATTATACATTTGAATTTTACTTATTATTTTATTATTAATTTGTAAATAAATCATAATCGTAAATATATTATATAAGCAACATAAATATCATATCATTTATATCATTATAAATATTTTATATTTCAAATATGACCATTATTTTTTATATGTGAATTTTTTTTTCAAAAATTCTAGATATTTTTGATAAAAATGTTTAATAGTATAGAAATTATTTAAATTAGAATCTTTAAATCAAATCTAAATTAATATCTGATTTATTATTTTTAATCAAATCAAATCAAATCTAAATTACCTATATTTAAGGAACTCTAAAAAAATTTAAATTAATAACTAATTTTCAAAATTAAATATAAATAATTATTAAAATTATTTTTAAACACTTTAAAAAAAATTAGGAATGTTTGGAAGCAAGTACTAAATGTGCTTCTGTTTTAATATAATAGATATATATATATATATATATATATAAAACAATGTCGAGGAATAATAGTAGAGTGTTGAATGGGATACTAATGAGAGAATAACGAAGGGGAAATTCTTCCAGAGGAAAGATTTGTGGAAAGCAGATCTAAAGGAATAAGTAGAGAGTTGAATTAGATGCTAAAATGAGAAGAAATGATAAAGAATATAATAATGAAGACCAAAACTTAGCAACCTTTCTCTTTTTCTTCTTCCCCAGTGCATTTAACCTTTCCAAAGCAGATTCTCTATGCATGCTTACATTACATAGTACATGCATACATTAATATGCATGTATGATGTAGATATATACAAAGAATCATGTAAAAAGTTCATCAAAATATTGCTACCAGATTTCAACCAAAATAAAATAAAATTATATAGATATATATATATATATATATATATATAATTATACCAGGGTTTTAAGTTGCATATCAACCTTGGTTAGCTCATTTTTGCAGCGAATCGGTAGTTTGCTTTTGGATATAATTACAAGGCAATGGTCCGCACAATAGTGACGTTAAAACTTTGTATGATGATGTATAGACTTTAGCATATGCTTGTTTTGTACATAGTGTTGTGGGTTTTCAAATTTGTTATGTTAGTTTAAACTTATTGCTCATTTTAACCCAAAAAAAAAACTTTATTTGCCCATGGTCATCACAACGGTAGAAAAAAGAGTGTATTTTCCTTATAGAAGGAAAAAAACTCCACAATGTCTCGTATGTTCATGAATTCTCTATGAACATAGTGTTGTGGGTTTTCAAATTTGTTATGTTAGTTTAACTTATTGCTCATTTTAACCAAAAAAAAAACTTTATTTGCCCATGATCATCACAACGGTAGAAAAAAGAGTGTATTTTCTTTATAGAAGGAAAAAAACTCCACAATGTCTCGTATGTTCATGAATTCTCTATGTCTATTAGCTATATGTCGGGTATTAAGCCCATTAAGCCCATATTGTCTAATGTTGTGTTAATAATGTTATAATACTTTTGTCCCACATGGGAAACTAGAGTTGTATTAAGTCTATATTATCTTGTATATAAACACAATTTTGTGCATCTAATGAAATTAAGTCAGTTCAATATCTAAATCTACATAATATCAGAGCTAAAAAATTCTGAGACGTAATATTATTTTTGTTTGATATTTAAAATTCTTGTTTTTTGAAGTTCGAAAGTTATTTTTACATACTTTGTTATTTTTAATGAGATTTAATAAAGATGGATAGTGAAAAAGATTCATCAGTATCCAAGAGTTTTGCCAGTGACGAGTGTTTAGATTCATACCATACACGTTGGATGGTTCGGACAATCTCAGTGCTTTGATATTCAAAGCCTAAAGACAGAACTCTTGGACACTAATGAATTTTTTCCACTACCCATCTTTAACAAAATACTGATGAACTCTTGGAAACTGACGTGATTTCATTAGATGCACAAACTTGAGCTTATATACATGATAATATGGATTTAATACAACATTAGTTTCTGACATGGGACAAAGGTAATATAACATTATTAACACAACATTAGATAATATGGACTTAATGGGCTTAATACCCGACATATAGCTAATAGACATAGATAATTTATGAACATACGAGACATTGTGAAGTTTTTTTCCTTTTATAAGGAAAATATACTCTTCTTTTTACGGTTGTGATGACCATGGGCAAATCAGTTTTTTTTTTCCAGGTACCAATGCGGAAAGCTAGTTAGCTCTAATGCTCGATTGTAATGTGTCGGATGAGCAATCTCTAACACATGATTTAATTTTCTAAATATCAATATTAAATTAAAATTTGTTAAGAACAAAAAAAACGAGAAATTCGTAGTAATTTTCTTTATAACTAAAGATTTTCAAAATAATGAATAAAAAAAACAAATGTGGCCTTATTAACCACATATTAAACGGGTCGGGTTGTTTCGGCCCATGAAAAAAGATCGGTTAACAAAACGGGTACCGCAGTGAAACCGGAGTCAAAGTGAATAGTGATAAACCACAAAAACCCTAATAGTGACGGTGAGAAGGCGAAGAGGAGGTGACGGGGAGAAGCAATGGTGTCACTCAAGCTCCAGAAACGGCTTGCCGCAAGCGTGATGAAATGTGGCAAGGGAAAAGTGTGGCTTGATCCCAATGAGTCTAGCGATATCTCCATGGCCAATTCCAGTAAGATTTTGACTTTTGAGTTCTCGCTCTCTCTCTCTCTATTAAGTTATGTTTTTTTTTTTTTACTTTTTGTTGAAATTAGATTGATGAATTTGTGTTACACGGATATTAGATTGGAATTAGGAGTTATTCTGATGCTAAGTGTTCATTTGATTTCTGAGTGATTCTGCATCAAGCCCCTTTTGAGCTTAAGTTTCCACTTTCCACCTCTGATCAAGCTCCCTTCACCATCTATTTGTTTACGTAGCTTCCCTTTGCTCAAGCTCTTTTAGCTGTTTTCTTTTTTTAGAGTCCCTTAGTATCTTCATGATGTGTTGAGTCTTCTAAAGCCCTCTTTTGTTCTGATTGTCTGTAACAGGGCAGAACATCAGGAAGTTGGTGAAGGATGGTTTCATTATCAGGAAACCCACCAAGATCCACTCACGCTCTCGTGCAAGGAGAATGAACGAGGCTAAGAGAAAGGGTCGTCACTCTGGTTACGGTAAGTTTGAATAGAAACGCTGTATTGTAAAGTCTCTTCATTTTGCTATGTCTACTACTCTGCTTTGGTTAACAATCAAAGAATTGTTTTTTCTTTGGTTTCAGGTAAGAGAAAGGGTACAAGGGAGGCGAGGCTGCCAACGAAGATTCTTTGGATGAGAAGAATGAGGGTGTTGAGACGCTTTCTAAGCAAGTCCCGAGAGACCAAGAAGATCGATAAACACATGTACCACGACATGTACATGAAGGTGAAAGGAAACGTTTTCAAGAACAAGCGTGTTCTTATGGAAAGCATCCACAAGCTAAAGGCCGAGAGAGCAAGAGAAAAGACACTCGCTGACCAGTTTGAGGCCAAGCGCATCAAGAACAAGGCAAGCAGGGAGAGGAAGTTTGCCAGAAGAGAGGAGCGTTTGGCTCAGGTATTAAAATCACAGAATCACCATCTTTGTGATTATTTTAGTTTTTGATTTGGGGTATTTTATTGCTCTACTATGCACTGGTTTTGGTTTTGGTTTCCTTATATATTGGATATCTCATAGGGACCTGGAGGAGAGAAAGCAGCAGTTACCGCACCAGCAACACAACAGGAAGCAGAGTAAGAAACCTGTCTCTTTAGTTTGAACAATGTGTTCTTCTTGATTCATCTTTTGGCCCCTGTCAAAGACTTGTTGAACAATGTGTTAGCATTATTCTTCATGAGCCGTTGTTGATAAAGCTTGTGAAATAGCTATCCAGTTAATGAGGTTTCTTTCTTTTCTTCAGGGTAACCAAGAAGAAGGCGAAGAAGTGAGATCTGTTGCGAAAAAAATTGGGGTTAAAATATGGAGTTTCCTTGTAGAAGAAAACTCCCAGTATTAATCTTCTGTATTTTGTTTGGATCTCAGTTTGCTTTTGCTTTTTTAATAAACCCAAAAAGTTTTGTCTTTCTGTATTTTGCACAATTTTCCTTGGTTCGCTGATCTTAGAAACTATTACCACAGGAAGTTTTACTAATTAACGATACATCTTTGAACATTAAACTTCGAGAAAGATAAAAACTTTTTTAGGCCTTTAATCAATTTTTAAAAACAAAAGAGGAGTAGAAAAAAAAGGTAATTTTTGCAAAATATTGGAGTTTTTTTTTAGAAACTTATGGATATGTTATGGAAACATTAAAAAATCTTTGTATTTATTTAGGTGTACTGACTATTCGATAGCTGCAACCTGGAACATATTTTCTGGCTTGTCTTTCAATGTTCAAACGTAGGAAAAACAAAAATAAAAATAAAGAAAAAAAATAAAGAGAACGACAACAACACATTTCTTGAGCCAGAAAAAGAAAGAAAGACATTTCTAGGTTTCAAAAGATAGAGGTGTTTTCTTCCTTTTCAATCTTCTTCATCTTCTCCAAATGGAATCAACATCCATTGATGCAAATGGTGTTGAAGAGAGAGAAGAGCTGATGGTGTTTCCCAGTGAGAGTAACAACAATCTACCTATCATCAGAAAAACCCATTTTCTGGAACACCATAATGGGTCTGAAGCTATTCGTCGTCCAGCTCCTTGTTCTGACTTAAAGGCGTCGCCTTTGTGCGTAACCTTTTGTGGTTGGAGGTTACCGAACCAAAAATTCAAGTCTTGGTTTCGAAAAATGGCTGCTTTGCACAAACCCACCTGGATAAAAGCTGGAATCTTTGAAGCAATTCAAGCATCGACTTACAAAATCAACAAAAACACATCTCTGATTCTATCTCTCGCTCGAAAATGGAGCCCTGAAACCAGAACCTTCGTCTTCCCTTGGGGTGAAGCAACGATAACCCTCGAGGATGTAACTGTGCTTCTGGGTTTTTCTGTTCTGGGTTCGTCTGTCTCTGCTCCTCTCGAAAGATCAGAGATGGACGAAGCCGTTGAGAAACTGGAGAGACGAAGAAAGGAGAGTGTGAAGCAGTTTTCATGGATTTCAAGCTTTGTAGATGATCAAATGGAGCATGAAGCTTTCCTTGTTTTTTGGCTTTCGAATTTTGTGTTTCCTGATAAGTCTGGTTGTTCGATTTCAAAAGCTGTTTTCCCTATCGCTGTTCGTCTAGCTAGAGGTGAAAGGATTTCTCTTGCGCCTGCTGTTCTTGCCAACGTCTACAGAGATTTGGGTAAAATCCATGCTTTAGCCTCTAATCAAAAAGTTAGGCTCCACTCTCTACTTAAACTAGTTCAAGTATGGACATGGGAGAGATTCAAGAGCATAAGACCACAAGCTAAACTGATACCAAGGGGTGAACCTAGAATTGCTCAATGGAGCGGTCTGAAACAGAAGCTTGAGAACGTGGGACTGTTTCTTCTTGATGATTTTGATTGTCGTCCTTATACTAAACCGTTAATGAACTGGAACCCACCTCGGTTCTACAGTGAAGAAGCTAAGAGGATAAGCATTGATGGTAACAGTCTTGATGATGATGATGATGATGAGCTTGTTTCGTTTGCTCGATGTGTGAGAGTTTCCAAGCTTGTTGGGATTGATTTTACAGAGGATTACTATCCAAATCGAGTAGGAATGCAATTCGGATTGGCTCAAGATATTCCTGTTTCAGTTACTAATCATAGGAGCAACTTCACAGAAAAGGAAGCAAGGGAGGATCACAATAGGCCTCTTGATGGTTCAAAGCAATGCATTCCTTCTCGCCTTACCAAAGCTTCCGTTACTGCTGCCAGATACCGAGACTGGTGGATGAAATCAGTTTCCAAAATCCAGAAAGAACCAGCCGAAACTTTCAATGCAAGCAATACAGTTGATCACTATGACGATAGTGATGATGATGTATCTCTTAAGGTAGTGCCACTGAGCCAAGTGTTTGAAAAGCTAGGAGATGGAAAGAAAAAAACTGAGCAGTTGAAAAACAAGAGACGCAAGTGCGCTAGCGCTGGTGAGGATGACAACGAGAGTGCTATGGATTGTTTTCATATGCAAGATGAAGAAGAAGACGATAACACCACCATTGCTCAGAGAATCAAATCTATAAAGAAGTGTGGCGATGTAAAGGGTACTGGAGGAGAAAGAAGTAGACTTGGAGTTGATTGCAATGCTTCAGACCTTCCTCAAAAGGTTGCTTCTGGAGATAATCACAACAGCTCTTCTGGAGATAATAATGGAGTAGCTGAGAAGGAAAAAGACGATAACATTACCACAGCTCAGATTATCAATTCTAAAAAGAAGTGTGGTGATGATGTAGAGAATACTGAAGGAGGAGGAGATGCTTATGGTGGACCTGAGGTGGATTCCAATGTTTCAGGCCTTGCTCAAAAGCTTGCCTATGGAGCTGAAACTGTAGCAACAACAGAAATAAAGCAAATGAGTGAAGAGAGTGATAAAAAAAACTCAGCAGATCCTTCTAATGGAGCAGCTGAGAAGGAAGAAGAAGATGATGATGAAAGATGGAAGCTGAGGAAACTTGCAATAGAGGAGCTAGCACTGAAGCTGGAAGCACGTATTTTGAAGGTGGAGAAGACGTTGGCAAAGATTAAACAATGGAAGATGAGGAAAAACCTCATCAAAACTCCAGTTTCTGCTTAGGCTATATCGTCCCTTTTGTATCCTCTTGTTATAGACAAAGCTTTTATGGGTTTAAAGAATGACTCCTAAGTCCTATGTACATTCTTCCTTGCAAAATGATAGTTTTGTATTTAAGACTAATCATAATTTAATGGACTTAAATAAACTTATCTCTTTATGTTTTACTACCCTTAACCTACTTCACATTTCTTCTTCTTCTCCGATGACTGCTCTCTCACTCTCACTCTCACTCACACTCACATCATTACCTTCCTTCTACGCGCTTCCCTCTACTACGTGCAAATCACGCGCCTCTCCACCTGGTATCACCGCCTATCTGTCTCTTTCCAGAAGACCGGAGCTTCTTCGACAAGATCGCCGGCGATCAATTGAAGCCATGTCCCGTGATATCAGCGGTTCCGATTCGCCGAAGGCGATCGAATTGGTAGATGAATCTGATTTCGAAAAGCTTCTCTCATCGGATAATCGGATCTCCATCACTGGCTTCGGTTCTCTTCTCTCCGGTGAGTACATTTTTAATCTTCTTTCTTCCTGATTTGATCATGGTGTCATTGGAAAAATTGATTACTTTTCTTCTCCAGAGAGAAGCGCGAGGAGTACTTTCCCGGATTTGGAGAATTTCAGAACCGCGAAACTTGAAGGATTCCGGCGAGTATTCGCCCACTCTGCTCCGATCTTCTTCGAGCGCGGGATCGCAAATCCTGAAACCAAGGTCCCTCTTTTCGACTTTGCTCATTCTGAAAAATGGATTTAACGAAAAGGTTCCTCGAAAAAGCATGGAAATTTTGAAGCTTTCAGTTTATGGATATTGATTTGGAGTAGACACAAAGACTCTGAGTTCTTCCTTGTCCGTATATAGTTTGTCTAAATAGGAGAAACCAATCATGAAAAGTGTAATGTAAACAGGAGATCTCAAGCTTGAGTGTAGAGCCATGTGAAGGAGAGAGTCTTGTAGTGAGTGTCTTTGAGATAAACAGAACAGAGGTACATACATAGATAACTTGAAAATTGCTTCCATTTACTTCAATCTTGTGACATTAGTATAGATATAAATACTCTCTGACGATTTCGATATACAGATTCCGGCTTTCATACAAAGGGAGCTAGAGTTCCGGTTTCTTGCTGTGAGTCACTAGCTCCTCTTTCTTAAGATATTCAGTAAAAGTTATGCCTTATTTGTTTAACTCTTCTGATTTTATTCCTCCTCAACACATTAGGTTGTTCCTGAAACAATGGAAGGCAAACCTTTCACCAATTCTGCGGTTCGTCGATTTTTCTCCTCAGCTACATTTACGTGGTAAAGTCTCTAAGTTTTTGAGGCATGAAACAGGTACTTTGTGGTCGATACAGTGATGAGGACTTTTTCCGAATTAGATGCAAAGGTTAGTCCCTTGTCAGTCTATCTAAAATGTCTCAAAAGCTCAAGCTGTTGTTATATGTTTTACCTTTGTTATCTGCAGGAAACAAAGAGACTTACTTTCACCATTACGGAAGATTCAACATTGATAAGATATGGCGGGACGACATCTTACCTTGTCGTCTCTATCTAAGACACTGGTACCGTGTCTCCTTTCTCACTCCCATAATTTCCAGACTTGTTTCAAATGAATGAGATAACAAACTAATAATTGATTCTTGCGCTATAACTTGGTTTCTTGAATTAGCTTCGAATGAATTTTGGATGGGTAAATCACAGTGCAAAGATTGCATATTTGGGTGTGCTGAAATCAAACTTCAAACTCTGGATTTTTGTTTTTGTGTTGCAGTGTATTGGCAGCTAAGAATCTGGGAGATGAAGCTTACAATAACTTTCTTGATCACACATTCTTGGGAGATAGAAGAACAACCATCAGAGAGTATTTAAGCAGCAGGGGTTCTGGAATCATGGAAGAAGAACCACCTGAGGCTCTCAAGTCCAGATATGGCGGTTGATTTAAAAAAAAAAAAGAAAAAAAAAACAATAAAGAAGATGACTACACTTCACTTTATTCTTCTATCAAACTTTTTAAATCACTGTTTTTGAAAATACAGCTATCGAGATATAAAACTGGAAATATTTTATGTGTCAACATTATTCATCCCACATCGGTAGTTTTGGGAAAGGATTGATTTCACTAGGGGCTATAAATTGGGACGAGTTTTTAAAAAATAAGTAACCCGTTTCTGTCAGAGGAAATGGATGATTCGCCAATGATCGCATAGAGACGGCGGATCGTGCCACCAAATTTGACGGACATAAATTTGAAAGGCGAGTGGGCCTGGCCTTACTTTGGTTGGGCCTGCCCGTCAATTTTTGGAAGCCTCGATATATCATCGGGGTTCTACCACAAACCAATGGAAGATGAGTTAACCGGAGCGAATCTGGACCAGACTTGTAAAATTATTGATTATCCAAAACCTATTATAAACTGTATAGTTTTGTTTAATAGAATTTTTTTTTTTGTCGTCTTTGTATTAATTTAAAGCCCAAAAGGCATTACATGTATTTTCGATTACAAACCCAATGTATTTTCGATTACAAACCCAAGAATAAATTTGGTCCAAGTAAATCAAATTATTACAAACCACAAAAAAATAAGATAAGTGATAATGCATGATGTCAAAGAAATTGAAGAGTAGTCGCTGCAAACTCGCCGGCGAAAGTAACATATCGAAATTATTCCGGTGAAACACCGATCAGCTGTTTATCGAAAACGCCATCCTCCGAAGAGCAGATCCAATCCAGATTCAAGCAGAAAAACTTCATACCACCATAGAATTTTACTGTCGATCATCAAATACACGTGACCAAACACCCAACACCTTGAAAGGCTTCATTAAAGGGTTGAAAGGAGACATAACTCCTGGTCAGATAGGATGATGCCACCATTAGAAGTAGAAGATTCTACTCTCTGTCATCGGATCTTAGCTTTGCCACTGCTTCATGAAGAAAAGATGAATGGGCAGCTCTAATAGAGGAAAGAGAAAGACAAAAACAAAGTCCGAACTTGAAAAACCTTTTGCTTGATCTTATATATGAAATATTACTCTTAGCAAGCAAAGGAAATTCAATACGAACACAAAAGATTCGGTCTTTGTCGGAAAACCAAATCCGTTAAACGGAAATTATTGATCCAATATTAATCGGAATATACATCAAAGGAGAAAAAGCATTCTCTCTCTGAAAGATGGATATGAGAGAAGAGAGAGAGGCAAAAAACTCCTTTGTATTTGTTTAATAGAGTTTAACATCCTACTCCTTCACTTAAATTTTACGTTTTTTGTGTTCAAATAAAATGAAATAATTTTTTTATATTGGTAAAAGCAAAATTGATGAATTTTCATATATTAAAATAAAATAATTGATCACAAATAAATATAATGAAATAAAAATATGAAAAAAAAAGATAGTTTCTCTCTTCGTGTTGATATGATTAGTCAATATAGTATGGTGTTTCTACTACTCTCGTTTTTCAATATATTAAATTTATTCACAGTAATTAATCCAAATAAGATTCAACATTTTTCTAACAAATCAAACAGTTGAATATTGTAAGTAATCTAATAAATCTAATATATGAACCAAAACTCTGTATTAATATCTGAAAACTAAGCATTATTTTAAACAAATGAGCAAGTCACGATTTTCAAAATGACCAACTTGGATCATTGTGTCATGTACTGACCGTTAATTGTTATACAGAAAATATCACAATCTATAAATGAATTACATTTCATCCCAAAAAAAAACTAATGTATTTGTCATATACTTTTTGAAAAATGTGAAATAATTTTGGAAAGTCGATGATTTCATATATTTTTTCACTTATAAACATTCTTAATAATCTTAGACTTACATTGGTTTGAAAGATTGAGTTTTTCATCATAATTTCCATATTGTACATTACCATGTTGATTTTAACATTCCATGAAATTGCTTTACAAGGTTGTATATCTTTTCCGTAATTTTTTTTTTCGCTTACAAATATTTGAGAGATTTTCATATTTTTATCATAATTTTTTTATCTATTTTCATCATTTAAAATAGTTTCATCATATGATATATATGAAAATTTTGATAAATCATTTGTAAAATTTGAGCAGTATCATATTGGACTAAATTTGTAGACAACTATAGATGAGGGTTTAATACAATTGTTAAAGTTGTAAATGCATCATTTATCCGAGCAAAATTAATTATAAAAGGTAAAAAGTAAAAAGTAAAAAGTAAAATTTGCAAGAAGCATGTACTCGGCGAAACTCGGGTGTCCTTGGAAATTAGTTCGGCTTAGTAAGCCCTACTCTCCGGAGTTTTCCTGTAACCGGAAATTAGTTCGGTTTAGTAGGCCCTACTCTAATGCATTTAGGTTTTGTATATATATACCAACCGTTAGTTTAGTTTGGTTTTTAAATTTTGTTGTTTGGTTTTTAAAACCAAACCTTCTCCTCATTTTTAATTTATTTCAAATTAATATTTTTCTTGTTTCCTAAGAGTTTAGCAAAATTCCAATTCCAAATTATAAAATAAACTAAATAGATACTGATCATTGAACAAAACCTATTTGTGCTAATCATATATATTAAAAGCGAAGTAAAATTTATTCAATTAAAACAGAAGCACATTTAGTGCTTGCATCCAAACACTCCCATTTTTTTTATAATATTTTATTTTTATTTTTATACTTAATTTCTGAAAATTAGTTATTAATTTAGATATTTTTAGATTTCCTAAAATCTAGATCATCTTTAATTTAAATTTCAAATTATTAGAAATTTAATTAAATTTAGTTACAAAAATTTGCATTCAATTTAATTTAAATTCAAAAAAAACAAAAACAATTATAATTAAATTTTATTACGAAAATTTAGATAATAATTTTAATACTTTAGAATTTCTTAAATACAGGAAAGATTTAATTTAAAATTTTAAATTTAAATAATATTATTATGAAATGCATAGTAAATAAATATTTTATCGTATTTTATCATAAACAATCGGTCTAAAATATCAAATATTTGAGATTAATAAATATTTATATTATATAATAATATGATCGAGCTAATTAGAATTATATATATATATATATATTTAAGATCCATGAGTTAATTTATTAAAACATGTAAGATATTAAGATGATTTGAGACAGTTAAACTAACATGTTAGCCTGTTTATATATATATATATATATATACATTTTTTTAATAGTACAAATAGTAAATAAATATCTTATTATATTTTTTCATAATCAATTGGTCCAAATATTCCATATTAATAAATATTTATAGGGTTATACAATTATAATTATAGTTTTATACGGGTTAGTTTGTCAAAACATGTAAGATATTAAAAATGATTTAAGACAACTAAACGGATGGATTAGCAAATTCATAGATATATAGATTGCTTATGTGTAAATCTAAATTCACATAATAACAAAGTTTATAATTAACATTAGATCAATGTATACTTAATTAACGTATACTCTTATTCTACTAATATACAAATTTTACTGTTTAAAATTAAAATATGAGAACAATTTTTTGATTTAAAAAAATAAATAACAAAAATAAATTTTGTCTAAACAAAAAAGATAAATGCAACTTATATTAGAAATAAAAAAAAAATAAAACATTCCCGTGCGGACGCACGAGGTTAAAATCTAGTTTTAGTTTAAAGCTCTCTCATTCATTTTGGGAGTGGCTAATTATTGTTTTGTCCTTCACTAAAAAGACTTTAATACCCTTTTAATTGGTTTAAATTAAGTTTGTAAAATAACCACATGACTGTACCAGAATGGTTGTATAATATCGATTTATTAGGTTTTATATGGACTAAAACCCGTCTTTGTTTTTATTTTCTGAAGTCTGCCCCCTTATTTGAAAAAAAAAAATTGCTCAAAACCCTACTTATCTGTAATAGACGATTAAAAAAACCCTAATTATGAATAAATCTTCGTTTTTTTTAGTAATTAGGTCATCTACAGTTCTTACAGTTTTCGAATTTCTGAGGTTTTCTTAGATTTGAAATCATATTTGTTGCTTATAGTTAGCTGTCTTCGTTGATCTTATTCGCTTCTGATTTTATTCGTTACGAAATCGACTCATTGTTTTATGTTTGGTTTCTCGCTTAATTATTGTTATTATTGTTGTTTTAGTTGGCTCGGTGAGGATGGATCAAATATATTTTATGAAGAACCAATTATAATATTTCAGGTCATGCATGGTCATGGATATAACTTATAAGTCAATGACACGTTTCAAAAAAAAGGTTAAAAAAATTGAAACCGGTGATGAATAATAGTATGGTTCTCTTTTCGTTACGTTAGTAAATCTTCATCACATTTTGTCAAAATCGGTGGTGAATTCTAACACAAGTGAGCTATGGGACTCGAAATTAGCAGGTTCGATTTATTATCATGCTTGTGTTCTGATGATGAGGTTGATGTAAAGAGAATCAATACAGAGAAGAAGACTATGGCCGATGATGGACCGGGGTAGATTAGTGTTTCGTGCATGAAGATAGAGAAAAGTCGATATCCAATGAGAAGGAAGATGATGATGCTAATGAAAGACTCAAACAGAAAAAGCTTGCAATAAATGAGTTAGCGCTGTCGGTATCATGTACTATGCAAGTGGAGAAGAGTTTGGCCAAAAGAAAGCAAAAAAAAAAACAGAGTTTGTGTCTTTGGAAGGAGAAGTATACTTGAGGAGAACATTAATAAAGACCCATGGATTTGTTAAAAGCTTGCTTCTTAAGATGAAACTATATAAAAAAATGGAGAAACGGAGTGAAGAAAATGATAAGCAGAGAAAATTGTGGTTGTGATCCCATCCAATGAAAATAACTCTTCACGTCCCCCTCTTGATGCTAATGAGTATGTTTTATTACTGTCTCAGTACAAAGGGCAAGAAAAACCTGTTGTAAGGTTCATGTAAATGGATTTAATACAGAAAATAATGGTTCGTAGTTGAACCAAAGAAGCATAGTGTTTGGTCCATGAAGATGGAGAAGAAAAGAGCTCCAATGTGAACTTTTTAAAAGGAAGAAGATATTCATGAAAGATAGAAACAGACAGTTTGCAATAATGGACATAGGATTAAAACTGGAGGCACGTATTACCGATGTGGAGAAGAGTTATGCAAAATTAATTTAATTTGTAGATTTGGGGAGCTGTAACATGGCTTTGTACTTTACAAGTGTGATGGATGATTCAGACTGGATGTACTCCTAGTTTCTTTTGCAATAGAACAGTGATGTAGTTGTAATATAAAAGATTCGGAATCCAGAGGACCAGTGTTACTCTATGATTTTGCGAGGATTGAATTAAAGCTAAGACGAAAGATGGTTTGTTGCGAAAACAAAAAGGTAAACAGAATGGCAAACAACGATTTGAATTCAGATTAAAACAAGCACTAGATCAAGGTAATTCGCAGGAGTTTCAGAGATGAGAATCAAATGACTATTCAAGGCACAACTTAAATACAGGTCTCGAACTCAAACATAAAAGCTTATCGATCCACTGTCGTGATCTCGATAACTTTATCTAACAACCTAAATTCTAAACTGTCGTTTGAACTTAGAAAATTGCAGACAAGCATTAACAAACAGGTTTGATCTGTTCACGATTTGCATTAACAAACAGGTTTGATCTAGCAACCTATTACACTTTTGATGAATATATTAGCCTATGAACGTAAATTGAATGGCCAGTTCAACCTAAGCGTTAAGTCCAACAAAGGTGAAGACAATCGATTATAGACCCTATTTGCATCCAATTCTCTAACTCATGAAATCCTTTGAAAACCTTAATCTAGCTAAGAGATCTACTCAGACATGGAGGAAAGAAAAACAGCAACAGATGAAAAGGAATTCATGAATTAAAATCGCAGAAGAGATAATAGGGTTCTGAATTCTTCTCAAAGTGTAGCAGATTTCTTCTCCCAAAAGCTTACAAGTAAAAACTCTCTGGTTCAAGAAATTGTAAAAAGAAAGCGTAGAAAGTCTGTAGAAAAACGTGATAATAAAACACAGGCGGCTCTGGGCTTTTTATTCCATCTCACGCGACTTAGGATTAGGTAAAATCGTTTTCCTTATTTTTTCTCCCGTCTGGAGCAGGTGCTCCACGAAGGGTCCACACCGGAAGCAGGTGCTCCGCGGATGATTTCTCCAAAAGCGTGTGAAATAGCTCATTGTTGCTCCAATTCATCTCCTTTTGCTCCAATGCCTCCTAAACACTCAAATCCTCTGATAAGGCATCCAATTCACCTGAAACTTACTGAAAAAACTCCAAAAACTCCTAAAACAATTAGTAAACACAGGTTAGAATGAGTCAAAATCTCCACTCATCAATGGATACAGCAGAAAAATAGACAATACAATTTTAAAAAATATAAAGATGATGGAGAAGGAGAGAGAAGAAGAACAAACAAAACAAAATCTGAAAGCAAAAGATGAAAAAAATCCAGAAAAAGAATAAAACCCATACACAAAAAGATGAAGAAAAAGAGGAAGCTGAAAATAGCTACATAACAAATGTGTTGCTAATTTTAATATTTATGATAAAAATAATTAAAATTTTTATTAATCTGGTAAAAAATATTAAAGAAAAAAAATTCGAAGAAAACAAAAATAGTGAAGATGAATAGGAAATGACGATGAAAAGGAAGAAAAAAAATACTACAAAGATAAAAAAATCTGAAAAATAAATGAGGAAAAAGACGAACACTAAACAATTGAAGAAAATTTTGGAAAAGACAATAAAAAGGACAATGATAAAGAAAAATAAAAACCATAAACATAATAAGAAGATGAATGAGACCAAGATGTTGAAGAAAAAGAAAAAAGAAAAAGTAAAGGATTTGGAGAAGAAAAATAGAAACTGTAAGAAGAGGAAGAAGAAGTGGAAAAAGTGGAAGAAGTTGAAGAAGAAGAAAAAGCCAAATATGAAGAAAGAGAAAAGGAAAATACGAGGGAGAAGATAAACCGAAATATAATAAATAAGAAAAAGATAAATACGAGACGAAGAAAACCTGAAGAATAATAGAAAAGATGAAGACAACTCAAATGAAGAAGAAAAAAAAAATTTATACATAAGATTACTGTTAATATATGATTTTATAATGTAGTCAACATTAACAATTTTATGATGAAAATTTGTGTCCATGTTTCGGAGAAGGATAAAAATCGATTAGAAAGAGAGACACTTAAAGCAAAATAGAGAAAGAGTTCTAGCGAGGGCCAAATAGAAAATAATTAGTCAGAGGGAGAGAACCATCCGTAATTACAAAGTGTAAGTGGGTAAAACCTTTATTCGTTTATGTTCTTGAGCATTATGATTGTCAATGATTTATTTCAGAACTAATTACATAAAAATTTAATTATAAACCTTATGAATTTTAAAATTTATGGTAAGAAAAAATTAAAATAACATCAATTAAAAATATTTTGTAGCAATTAGTGTAACACTCAATATATGATAAATAGTCTAATCACTAACTTTTCATATTCATTCACCAAATAATATAATTATATAACTCAGGAAAAAACAAAAAAAATTAGGCTTTGTAAAAACAGATCAAAAATAAAAAGTTGATGTGTGATTAGAAAAAATGGAGAAGGAGAATGAAGAGAAGACGAAGAAGAAAAAAACTTTTAAAGATAAAAAATCGGAGAAAATGATGTCAATGAAGAAGAATTCAAAAATATACGAGAAAATATGAAGAAAAATAAAACAAAGACCGGATAAGAATAAGAAGATCGATAAGACAAAAAAAAATAAAAATAAAGATGATAATTTTGAAGTCAGAGATAGAATAATCAAAGAAAAAAAATAAGAACTCAGACAAAAATGAGAAAAAAGAACCATAAGATTCTCAAACTATTTATGCTCGGAAAAAAAAAACAAAGAAGATTAAGAATGATTATGTGGAGACGAAAACCACACTTTTATCGTAGTTCAGTTGGTTTATAAGATTTATAAACACTTATTATTTTTTGGATGTTTAATTTTAGACAGTGTCTACATTTTTTTAGTTAATTTTATTTTAATTATTTATGTCTCAAGTGGTTATTCTTTTTCTCTTCGGTTTATAACAAAAAAGTATAAGTTTTAAAAACCCCTCGGCTTGCACTTTATCTTCTAAAATTCTTCGGTCTGCGCAAGGCGCGAGCTAAACACCTAATTCATTCAAAAAACAAAAACTAATATTCTTAATTAAACTTATTAGTAAATCAAACAAATCGACAAATTATACTTGTTTTAGGTCTTTTAAGTATAAACTGTCGAGAAAATTACCATTTTGCAGAGTGAGAGTGAGAGAGCAAGCGATGTACTATCTACTCTCTAATTGAGTATCTCTAAATCTGTACTTTGGACTTAATTAGGAAGCATGTTTTAAACCCAAAAAAGCTTTGTCTATGACAAGAGAGGCTGCAAAAGCGACGACGATATATATAGCCTACGCCGAAACTGGTGTTTTGATGAGGTTTTTTCTCATCTTCCATTGTTTAATCTTTGCCAACGTCTTCTCCACCTTCAAAATGTACGTGCTTCCAGCTTCAATGCTAGCTCCTCTATATATATAGCAAATTTTTTTCTGCTTCAATCTTTCATCATCAATAAAATCATCATCTTCTTCTTCCTTCTCAGCTGCTCCATTAGAAGGATCTGCTGATCAGTTGTTTTTATCATTCTCTTCACTCATTGGAATCCACCTCATAATTAAGCATCTCCAGTTAGTGATGAATCTTAACTTTTTCTTCATTAAATCCGGCCGGTGTCATTATCCTAAGACTTAGAAACAAAAAAAATGCGAACCAAAGACACAGACATACAAATCTAAAATAGTCATTCTACTCTTGGTGTTTTGTCTTGTTTCTAAAGTACTGGTCTGAAAAAAACATCTAGGCCACAAATTTTTTTAACGAGTTTTTCTTTTTTACCTTTTTCTTAGAGTTTGCTCTTCTAGGCATCTAATCTCTTCAGGACAAGTCAGACTCGTCGACCACATCGGGCCCGTTGTTCAAACGGCCAACGATCTCTTCACATATCTTCTGAATCTGTGATTGTACATATATCAAAAAACTCCCGGACATTTTCCTCTTTCTTTTGTCGAAGTTGTTCAAGCGCATGCGCTATTGCACAGAAAGTTGTTCAACAATGGTTCCTCAAGTTTTATCTGGCTGCAATCGAGACAGAAACATCAAATCACTCTATAATCATCTCATATTTTTCCATATTTAGACGTGGGCGCACTTACAAATGCCGAGATAGCTTTTATCTCCAAGAGTAATTATGAGACTGGAAAGTTCAACCTTGGCATCCGACAAGGCCTGAAGAAGCTCTGCATGAGATTCTTGTAAACATTAAGATACTCCTCCTCTATTCGAGTAAGAGATGGAAACATATATACATATAGATGTGATGTTACTTAGATAATGCATGGATTTAACGAAAACATTTGAAAGAGGTGATAAACTTTCTAGAGTACTTTTTCTAAAACTATCAGAAAATGCGGAAGTACGGAATATCACGTCTAATAACGTATATAGATGGTATAGTTGGATTGCCGAGTCTAAATCCTGAATCTCCAAGCTAACAAAACTTACAATTTTGTATGGCTTTTTCCAAAACAATTGGACTAAAATAGCATGTAAACTCTACGTATAATAAATATTTATAATGTACAATCAGTTGATAATGAAGCTAAAAATCTCATCAAGAGTGTGGATCACACTCGAGCTCAGTAATCAAAAGTTCCATCATTTTTTTATACATTGGCATATAATGATCATTGATCATTCTTCTCGATAGCCTCATCTTTCTGTACAATTCTCTTGGCGTCTCATATAATTTCACACGCTCCACAGTCCTCGTCGTCCCCACAACCATTACCTCGTCACGCTCTGTTTCAGACTCGGTCTCTGTCACCGACACTATGTGCATTATCTTACCCGGCGGGTAAAACCGCTGGCTCTCTATAAAATCCGTTGACGATGCTGAAACCGGACTCTGGTTCTGTCCCGTGGAGGAATCGCCTCCACCGGTAATGATAGTCGTCTCTTCCTCCATTATCTCCTTTGCTGCCGCTGCTTCTTCTTCAATGGCTTCGCTGTCTCTTTCCTTCTCCTGTCGAGTCAGCTCTTTGTCTAGTTCGTCCCATAGCTCACCTTCTGTTACGTCTTCTTCCACTGAGGATGTTTCAGTAATGACTTGGTCGACTGAGACTAACGGCTCTTCGTCTTCTCCTTCTTCTGATTCTTCGCGATCAGATTCGCTGCTGCTTGATGAACAACGCTCTGCTCTCTTGTGACCTTTACGGTCTATCACTACGGTTTCAGCCAGTAGAGCTTCTGTGCTTCTTCTTTCGGGCATTATAGCGGAAGCTTCTGGCAAGTCTGTGACTTTGGAGTTTAGTTGAGAGCTAATTGCTCGGCGGCGTGGCCCTATGCAAGACCATGAAGAGAGAGTTGAACGAGTCTGCACAACGGCTTGCGCTACGTCTTGTGCACGCTTTAGCATGACCTGAACAAGTATACCAACATAATCATCATCACCATGACAAAAGAAAAACCTGTCGACAAATCTATATTTTTTGTTGTTTCACTGATAAAGATTTGGTATTCTGATCCACAGATCATACCTGAGTGCCACTTGAGACAGGCCGCAGAATCGCCCCAGCACCAGCCACTTTCGCTTTTGCGCTGGCTATAGAGGGCAAACGAGATCCTATTGCATTTGCAGACCGATAAACAACACTAAGAACCCTGGTGTGCTCGACCTGATCACGCAGGTCGTTTGACCAGGAGGACGATGTGACCTGCCAACAATTTGAAACAAAAAGGGACCTTATTTGTAGGAAAATGGGTGGACATTTAACAACTTGGAGAAACCATGGATGGGAAAAATCCACAGATATCACAACTTAAGAGTTAAGACAGTAGTTCCCATTATCAATGATGCACTTGTCAACTAGCCAAAAGTGATTTCTTATTTGATATACCAAGGTTAGTAATATATTGCACCATTACAGAATCAGGACCACTTATTCTGATGGTGGACTGGGATGAAACATGTGATATTAACATCACATAAAGTCAAAGTATGTCACGTACCTCAGAACGAAGGTCATCGACTGAAGCAGCAGAGAATGTTGGGACAAGATCAGATCCATTGATAATAGTAGTAATGAAGTGCTTGCCTGATTCTGCTAAATCCCAAGTCATACAAGCAGCTGCGAGTTGTTCAATAAACATTCAGAGCAAAGCATACGATTTGCAAATCCCAGAATAATTGATATATAAAGAGTTTCGGCATTAGAATGAAAATAGAGGAGCACATAACAGAAAAGACAAGAATATACCACCATTAATCTTAAATTGGGTACCTGGTGCAAAAGTGAAGCAAGTAGCAGAGGCAAACTCTTTTTGCTCCCGAAGAATATATGTTAAAAGTGCAGCTGTCCCACCTCCAAGAGAATGACCCACAATCTGAAAGAATATATGCTCCTTAGAAACGATGCAATAGATAAAGGACTTCCGTTTCAAGTAAAATTCCCAAGCCAAAATGAGTATCATTTTAAAACTATCAACTATCTCTCTAACACGAATGTTTAAAGGAATTGAGATTTGTACGTGAGAACTAATTAAGTTGACTTCGATGTTTGTGCATTTTACCATCTGCAGTCAGCTAAGTGTGAAAATGAGCAGCATACATTTTTCCAGGTCAGCTAAATCTATTGGTATTTAAATCTTTAGAACAATAGTAATCTGTGAATCCAGAAAGTATCGCTAAATTCAGAGTATTACCTGAACCTTGTAACCAGGATTCTCATCAAGGGCCTTGACGAGGCAAGGAACACTAAGTTTAGCAATCCATCGTGCTGCAGCAACCATTCCGCAATGTGCATAACCTAAAACTAAGTTGCTTAGTCCACCATCATGCAAAACTGAATGATGGAAAGGGACCACTGCACCAGTTGCTGCTGTTAATGTATCTTTAATGCTATGAGTACCACGGATCAATAGCAGAAAACATTTTGAATTGGTATCACGTATGATCGTGAAGGCAGGCTGCAAAATCTGCAGGATCCCCAGAAACAATTGATCATAATTCCGGAAATAAACTAAAACAACAAATCCGAACTCAAGAAGTATAAAAAATCTAAACCAGACGAAACAATTGGCACTGTATCTGTTTTTAATCTTCCCCTTTGATTCTAGTTTCCATATTGACTAGCATGATAGTCATTGTATCAAAAAGACTATTCAACTGTTAAAACTATTTGTAACTGAGATAGGTCCAAAGTTTAATACAGGAACAGGACTGAAGATCACTCATTACGGGGGAGATATATTGTTATTAAAGTATCTATGTTAGAAAATCTCTTATTAGCCTCCCAATACACATATCCCAAGAGAAAGCTATCCAAAAAGGATGACAATATAGTGCTTCAGTAGTCTGGGAATGACAGTATAAATTACTACAAATAAGCTAATCACGAGTAATATCAAGAAAAAAATATCACATTGACATAACCTACCCCTGCTTTAGGCTTCTGAAGAAGGACATCTTCATGAGTATAACCAGCAGTCTCCAGAAACACAGGAAATGGCTTCTTGGAGAAAAGCATACAGAGTGTCAAATATCTCAGTAGTTCCGTCAACTCAATGATAATATGTGGTCCTCTTAACTCTATACAATTACTTCCAGCATAAACACTAGCAGCTGGAAAGTTGCCCTGGAAAAAACAAATGCAAGCAAGCCATGTCACTTGCTACTAATTTTTCCACCAATGTAACTGAAAGAAATGCACTATGCATTAAAACAGCTCATCACTATACACGAGTAACTTGAAAAACTTTCCACATGCAGGATAATCAACCAACCATCATGCACTAAAATTAACAAAACGGATAATTAAACGGAAGACAAAGTCCACATATTTATGAACAGAGCTCCAATACGTCTTATCAGGAAAGTAATACGATCTAGGACTCCTCAGAATAGCCACCACAAAGATGAAAGAAGAGAGAGTATATTTTTAATTAAAAAAAAAAAACAACTCTTTGAAGCTTGAACTAAGCCCACGCTTCCATATATAAAACAAAATCAAATAAGCTTGCTTAATTATGCATCCTATTTCAAATTCAAGCCTTAAATCCGAGAACCTAGAAGGAGAAGATAAAGAATGAGATCAAAAGCTGCAAACCTGCCTACGCATCAAATAGTTAATACCAAAAGCCAGATCGGCGATGGGCCACTTGCCCAGAGTCTCTGAATACGTAAACCGTAACGTCTCCGACAAAGTTGAAATAGTCTCAAGCCAAGTCGCCGGAGCCTGAGCCGGCCTCCTCACGGTCCTCCTCCTTCCGGATCTCCCCGACTTAGCCAACTCGCCTCCTGAATCGTCTTCCCCATCTCTCGCCCATACGATCCGCCGGCTTAGTAAGTACAGAACCGCCACTGCTCCCGTGGCGGTCACCAGTGCACCCGCCGCCATACGTGATCCTCCGCAAATCGGGAAAAAAAAAAACGTTCAAATCGAATTCACTCCTCGCCGAATCTCGAAACGTAAACACGATTCTCTCCAGGGGTTCTGATTCTCGCTGAAACGAAACGCGATAACGAAGATTCTTCAATAATCTCGAAACCGTTCAGCAGAAATCCATCATAATGCATGAATCGAAGCTCCGATTTCTCCAAAATTCAACCGATTTTGTGCATCCCGGGAACGTTGCGCAGGAGAAAGAAAAGCGATGATCGTAATGAATTCATGGATTCATGAATTTTTTTTCACCTTTTTAAAGGTTAAATTACCAGAAAGGTCATAGACACATCGGCATCTACTCAGGTAAATCAGGGGTATTACCGTCAGTTTAAGCTTACGTGGATTTCTTGTAGATAAGTAGGTAACCATTTAAGGTTAGTCCAAAGAAAAGAAGAAAGGAGAAGGCACGTTAGGAATTTTAGATTTGCTGCATCTGCTTAAAGCAATCCGTTGAGATTACGGCTCTAATCAGGATTAGGCACTAATCGTTAGTTACCAATTATATTATTGGTTGATGGACACGGTCAAACACAACTGCTTTTTGAGTACAAACCTGTGTATTATATATTATATAAAAAAATGCCCATTGCTTTCATGACTTTGCATTCAGGTTTTATATCTTACAAACAAAACTATAAAAGAAAAATAAAATTAAAATGTTATAAAAAAACTCATCTTTTATCACTTTTCCTAAATACCACATTGATTTGAGTTTGGAACACCAATACTAGAAAAAAACATGCAGATAATGGTTAAACGTTACAATAAATATAAATATATATTTATATGGATTTTCTTCCATTTTTTGTAAGAGTAATCTTATGAAAAAAAAAAGCATTAAGATAGTCTAAACGGAATATGAAAAAAAAAGTTTCGGTCGACATCTACTCTCTACATTTAAAAGTAGACTAGTTGACCATTAAAGCTAATGAATACATTAATCGAGGTGCTATAAAGAACAAATATATAGCTAAGATTTCATCTATTTGAATCGTCTATTTTCACGATTTCTTTTCATAATCATTTTCTACTCATTATTATTTTTTTTTAAATAGGGAGTCATAACTTTTTAAAAACAAATCCAAGAACTAAAATTATAGAGAGATAAGAAGTTTCATATTTGTCCTCTTTTTCAGTTTTATAAATATTTGGGCACGTTAAGGCAAATTGATATCCTCTTTTTTAGTTTAATGTTCGGTACAAATATGCTTAATAGTTCACCATAGTCTTCATGATTTCTTTTTCAGCTCTTATGTCTTAGCTCATGTACATTACGAATTTGCAACTTTCATATGCAAATGGACTAAAAAGTTGCAAACATCATGAACTAAATTCATCCTAGCTGGAGCAAGCCTCAAATCTTTAGAACTATCAATCATTATTTATGTCATTATCTTTCTATTCTTTCTCTAAAATTGAAACATTTTGATATGCAATAAATGATTTTCACAGTTTTAAGTTGGTATTAGATTCAGTGATAAAATAATCTAAAGTGAAAATCAATTATGTATTATCCCTAGCTATAAGGTACTTTTATATTTCTTTAGTCGATTTCAAAAAAAAAATTGTTTATTTGCAATGAATATAATGAAAGAAAATATTACAAAAGTTACCACCACTATAAAAACTTATCAATATCATTAGATAAAATGATAAGTGGTCGCAAGGTTAGCCTTGAGCTAAAGAGACTAAAACCTTAGCTTTATGCACAAATTTAGTACAAATATATGGGGGAGCAAACTTAATGGAAGTTGTTTCATGGTCTATTGGCTAGGTTTTTTTTTTAAACAACCCAAGTTCAAAGTTCTCACATGTATTTTTTATATATAAATTTGTGTTTTTATATTTTGCTTTAGACATCAAATATATTAGTGTCAGCCTGTGTGATCGCATTTAGAGTCTTTATTCCATGGATTCTATTAAGTACTACACTTTCATGAGACTGAACATTTAAGATTGTTATTGGGCTATTAAATTGATTTGATTTTGCAAGAAAATTTCAACCGTATGAGTTTACAATTGATTTTATGTTGTGATGCACATAACCGGTTCAATATGATATTTGTCTAATGCAAAAAAAAAACTCAGTTACAAACATAAATATATGAAAATCACAACAAAAAAAACATAATACAATAGTCTCTGTTACCAGTTTACCACATGGCAATTTTATGCAAATAATGCTTCCTTAAATGATAATGTATTTTGGTACCTAAATTCTAATTTGTTGGGCTTTAGGTCAAAACAGAGCTAATGACGCATGTTTCTGATTTGTTGTTGATTTCATTCATTTGGTACCATGCTTTTTAATATTGTAGTATCACCCATCTGACCACAAATGGTTAATGACGACGATCTATACTATTATTTGCGAAGTCAAAATTCTTACGTGTCAACACCAGAGCGATTTGCTTATGTGTCATATATATGTGTCATTTTTCTTAATTCTAATTGGATTATCATTAATCCTACGTGTCACTATGGTTAATATGATTTTAATGGGCCATCTATACTATTAGTTAATGGGCCATTGATTTTGTTTAATTCACCGAATTTGTAAAATGGGCCACCGAAAAAGATTAAAAAAAAACTCTAAAACATTTATCCTACACTACATATATCGTTAGCCTACATATGTTTTTCACCTACAACAATTAACTCACCCTTCTCGAAGGTCAACTCTTTGCTCATTTTCAAAGTAAATCGGTTTTATACTTTAGTAAGCCGGTGAATTTTGTTTCTGTGGCATAGTCTCTCCATATTTCCTTTTTGTGATTTCTATAGTGATTATTTTTCTTTTCTCGCCTTCTTTTAATTTTATATTTTATTTTTTGGGTTTTATATTATTGTTAATTTGTTGTTGTGCGGGCATAGAGATTTTAATGTTGTAAACTAAAACTAAAAATAATTAAAAACAATTATTTAATATATACATAATAAAATAAAGCAAATCCAAAAAGGAAACACTATATAAAATTAACAAAAAATATATTTACTATTAAACTCACAAATCAATTGAATTAAGACAAAAACAAGTTTTTCGTCTTTACATAATTGTTTTTCTTCTTCTTCTTTTTTATCTTTTAGTTTTTTTTTTCATCCTCTTCCATCTTTATCTCTCCTTCTTCTCTCACGTTTTCTTCTTAGTTTTCTTTCATTTTCTTTTATTTCTTTTTCTTTCACCTCTTCACTCTATATCTCTTTTGTTACTTCTTATTCTTTAAGTTTTTTTTGTCGCATCTTCTTCTTGTTTTCTGT
>NW_006256909.1:10973975-10975823 GCF_000478725.1 Eutrema salsugineum | reverse complement strand
TCTGATGTGCCGTCTCCACAGCAATGTCCTATGTGTCATTATGAAAAAATATTATATGGCGTTTTAATTTGTTATGATAGGTCAATCATTAATCTTACATGGAAATACCCGTAATGTGTCTTTTTCTCAATTATGGGCCATCGATTTTATTTATGGGCCACTAATCTCGATTTTGGTCATAGCCACTGATTTTGGTTATGGGCCATCGATATCAAAGTCAGTACTAATCTAAACTCTAGCGTATCCATCGTGCTATATATACTCCTCTCGGTCTTCATGTTTTCTTACATACAATGTCTGTCTTCTAAGGTTTAGCATCTTTTTAAAAAATAAATCCATGTCTTTTTAAAAAAAATCAATATATATATATGTATATTATTTATGCATTTCCATAATGACAACCTACTCTTATAGTTCATACTTCGCTAATTGAATATTTTGTCTCCCGCTTTACAATAAAATTGTCAGGTAAATAAAAATTCATGTTTGTTTATTTTAGTTTGTGCTTTAAATGTCTTTTTCTGCTTCTAGACTTTCGTCTTATGTAAATCCATTGCTTAATATGTAGTTCTTTCCTTCAAAAATTTTATGAATTTTCTATAGCTACCAGCAATCTTTCCCTCCGTGATCCTCAGATTTTGCCGTAACATCTGCCTCCATCTCAAATCGTTTTAACAGAAGATGAACATTTTTCTGCGATGTTTACAACGATAAATCTACAGGTTCGTTAAAGTGTAATTAGGACTATCCTGAAGCCATATCGTATATGTATTTTGAATTTCTGATCCATTGGGGTTGAGATCATAAAAACATCAATGGCACCCCCGTCTTTGCGGTAACTCCAGACCGAGTATTATAGCCAACTGTAACTCTAACGCTGGCGAAGCCTACTACTTGAGGGTTTCATTGCATGTCGTTCGCGATCCATGTTTTTAGATGGATATAAGAACAATTAATGGTGTTGTCCACCGTACTTTCAAAGATGCATGTTATGCTTTGAGTTTAATGCACGATGATACCGAGTATGTCGAAGCTATCTATAAGGAAAGTCAATGGGTTCCCACTCCTTTCTTCTTATGATGTACACTGCTTTGTTACGTGCAGCTTCTATGATGAATCATTTTTATGTTTGGAGATCCATTCAATGTTTTTTAGTATAAGTTTCGTCAATTCCTTGCATTGTCTTTGATTAATTTTCCTTAATTATCTTATTTTAACAATTTTCTTTGATCTTTTGTTGTGTTTGGATTTTAATTGTTTTCCCTAATGTACTTTCTAAATTTAGTTACCATCAATAAAAAAAAATAATTAAACAGATTCCTAATTAGTTTTCGCTATTAATAATTTATATATTGTTCTTATTTTAATCCATTTATAATTGTTATTTATTGTTAAAAAAGACATACAAATAGTTTTCCTAATAAATCATATATATTGCTCTTACTTTTATTCACCTATAATTCTTATAACTTAGAAGTATAAGTATAAAGAAGAAGATGTAGTTAATGATAAAAACTAAAAAAAAAGATGAATTTGAATAAAACCATTGAGAATATAAAAAGCATATGAGAACACGAAATAGTGAAGAAGAATAAGGATATAAAAAATGATGTTTTAGTTAAAGAAGGAAACCGGAAGAAAACAAAATAAAAGAAGAAGAAATGAGAAAATGAAGTAGGTGAGGATGAGAAAGAGATCAAGAAAAAACAGAAGAAGAAGAGTTTGATGAAGACCAAAGAGCAATAAGAAGTAGAGAATAAAGAAGGCTAATAAAAATTTAAAAAGAAGAAGAATGAGAAAATACAAAGATGATGAGCAGAAAGAAAATATGAGGAAATAGATGATAAT
>NW_006256909.1:10972305-10973211 GCF_000478725.1 Eutrema salsugineum | reverse complement strand
AATAGTTAAAGTTTTCAAGTACATATATTTGATTGATATAAATAAATGACGGAAAATAAGAAGAATACAAATTCGGAGAGAACGAAGAAGACAAAGGCAATGAAGAAGAAGAAGAAGAAGAAGAAGAAGAAGTAAAATAGGAAGAAGATGAGAAAAACAGAAAACAAGAAGAAGATGTGACAAAAAAAACTTAAAGAATAAGAAGTAACAAAAGAGATATAGAATGAAGAGGACAAAGAAAAAAAATAAAAGAAAATGAAAGAAAACTAAAAAGAAAATGAAAGAAACTAAGAAGAAAACATGAGAGAAGAATGAGAGATAAAGATGGAAGACGATGAAGAAATAAAAAAATAAAAAATAAAAACTAAAAGATAAAAAAGAAGAAGAAGAAAAACAATTATGTAAAGACAAAAAACTTGCTTTTGTCTTAATTCAATTGATTTGTGAGTTCAATAGTAAATATTTTTTTTGTTAATTTTAGATGGTGTTTCCTTTTTGGATTTACTTTATTTTATTATGTATATATTAAATAATTGTTTTTAATTATTTTTAGTTTTAGTTTACAACATTGATTTCTGGATAGAAGTATGCGTGATATACTCAAAAATGATGACGTTTTTGGTGGGAAAGTCAATGTATTCGGAGGAGATTTCAGGCAAATATTGCCTGTTATTGTAGGAGGTAATAGCACCCAAACTCTTATGCCTACCATAAATTCTTCTACTTTATGGGACAGTTGTACAGTTTTAGAACTAACCAAGAATATGAGGCTTCAAAATGGTGCTGGAGGTGATCGCGTTAATGAGCTAGAGGCCTTTTCAAAGTGGATTTTAGATGTAGGAGATGGCAAAATTATTTCGAGTGACAACAATGAAGCTGAGATTAAAATCCCTAACGATTTACTGA